>NC_073230.2:140317500-140612500 GCF_029281585.2 Gorilla gorilla gorilla
ATGAGATAAGGAAATTGACAACACATAAAACAAAGCTTTCTGCTGAATGAAATGTATGTCCCCTTTCTCGTGGTCACTATCCCCGCTAAAAAAGTGATGGAGGCCAGGCACGGTGGCTCACGCCTGTAATCTCAGCACGTTGGAAGGCCAAGGTAGGCAGATCACTTGAGGTCAGGTGTTTGAGACCAACCTGTCCAACATGGTGAAACCCCGACTCTACTAAAAATACAAAAATTAGCTGGGCATGGAGGTGCATGCCTGTAGTCCTAGCTAATAGGGAGGCTGAGGGGGGAGGATCACTTGAACTCAGGAAATGGAGGTTGCAGTAAGCTGAGATTGCACCACTGAACTCTAGCCTGGGTAACAGAGTGAGATTCCATCTCAAAAAAAATTTTTTTGAAAAGTAGTGATGGAGAGGGCCGGGTGTGATGGTGCAGTGGCTCATACTTGTAATTCCAGCGCTTTGGGAGGCATAGGTGGGAGGATCACTTGAGGCCAGGAGTTTAAGACCAGCTTGGGCAACATAGCAAGTCCCTGTCTCTACATAAAATACTTAAGAATTAGCTGGGCATGCTGGTGCACAGCTGTAGTCCCAGCTACTCAAGAGACCTAGATGGGAGGATAACTTGAGCCCAGCAGTTCAAGGCTGCAGTGAGCTATGATTGCACACCATTGCACTCTAGCCTGGGTGACAGAGCGAGACTCTGTCTCTAGAAAAGAAAAGACAAAAAAAATGATGGAGAAAACCACAGTCTGGCAGTCTGGTTCCCCCCAAGCTCTCACTGATTTTTTGTTTGTTTGCTTATTTTTTGCCTATGCCTGATTTTCTCTTTTCTTAATGACTGCAGTATGGTATAATCCACTGGCCTTAGTGTATATATGCAATTTATCACACAATGTCCAGATACCCGTGGATACAAGTGTAGTACAGCTGAGAAAAATTACCTGTACAGTTTCATGTTGTTTGATGAGTTTAACATTTCCAGGCGGATTTACATTCCCATACTCCTATGAGTGAGAGATTTTACATCAAAGTACAACGTGAAGTCTCCCAGAACTTCCTGCTTTAGACTTAAAGCATGTTAGAAGGCAGAAAAAAGATCTGAAAAATCACCTGGTCCAACTACCTCATTTTTCACACAGGAAATGATTCCCAGAAAGGTGGAATGACTTGTCTAAGGTCACATAGTAGATATTAGTATGTACGTTAGAGCCAGAGGAAAGGAGATAGAAGAGATAGGAAGTTTGATCACAAGCTCTAAATTAGTCAACAGGTGATATGGCCACCTCAGAGACAATGAAAATATTAGGCTGTATAATCGAAGTATGCAGTCCTGACTAAGTGGGGCAATTGGTCCATCAAGGGCTGGTCAGTGTGTGCCACGTTTATGATATAATGTTCTGTTCTGAGTACCCATTGAGTAGGAAGCAATGATAGACCTGAGTGTGCCCAGAAGCAGGTAAAGATGGAGATAAGAGTTCTGGTAACTACAAGCTAAGAAAAATAATTGACAAATGTTGACTATTTAGCCTGGAGACCAGGGGATTTGTCATGGAAGGGATGGGAGTATCATCAAAAATAACTAAATGGTGGCTGGGTGTGGTAGCTCAGATCTATAATTTCAGCACTTTGGGAGGCCGAGGCAGGTGGATCACCTGAAGTCAGGAGTTCGACACCAGCCTGGTCAACATGGCAAAACCCTGTCTGTACTAAAAGTACAAAAATTATCTGGGCATGGTGGTGGGTGCCTATAATTCCAGCTACTTGGGAGGCTGAGGCACGAGAATCACTTGAACCCAGGAGGCAGAGGTTGCAGTGAGCTGAAATCATGCCACTGCACTCCAGCCTGGGCGACAGAGTGAGACCCTGTCTCAAAAAAAACAAGCAAAAAGCTAAAGGGCTATCTTGAAGAAGGCTCAGACTCATCTTGTGTGCCTGCAAAGGGCAGTCCTAAATTGGTAATAGATAAAGGATGATGGATATTAGCTTCATATAAGTAATGTTCTAATAATTCAAGCTGATTGAAGTATATTACAGCGACTGATATAGTAGTGAATTAATTCTTTGCCTCAGGAGGTGTTCATGTCTTCATTCACCCCGAAACATTTATTGAGCTGTTGCATTATACCAGTCTTGCTAGACACTAAAGACACAATGATGACTAACACGGCCACTTCCTGCAAAGAGTTCAGAAGTCCATTGGAGGTCATGAGATCACTTATTTGTAGAGACAGGATGACCGGTAATGTAGAATGCCAAGGAAGAGAAGCAGGCACTGCAAAGAAAGAAGTCTGGACTACAGGGACTCTGAGGTTGCTGTCTGTGTTAACGAAGGGAACACTAGCTGCTGTAATAATCAAACCTAAAAAATGTCTTATGGCTGAAGCCTGAAAGAAAGTTTATTTCACACTTATCTGACATTCACCATGGGTGTGGTAATAGTGGCTGATAGTGGTGGTTCTCTTCCAAGTGGTAATTCAAGGAACTAGGCCACTTCTATCTTGTGATTCTCCCACCTTCACGTCTTCAACGTGTGGCACTGACAGGCAATGACATCCTGCTAACAGACAGGGAGAGAACATGGAGGATTGTGTGGGGAGGTTTTTACGGGCTGGACCTTAAAACAGAGAAGTGGTGCACATAAACTCTGTTCACATTCTATCCACTAGAATTTAGTTGCATGGCCACCATCTAGCTGCAAGGGAGGCTTAAAATTTAGTTGAGCTGTTTTCCTAGCAAAAAGAAGAACCGGGTTTTGACGCATCACTAGCAAATCTTCTACCACAGTCTCCAACTCTGAGATTCTATGATTATGGTGGCAGAACCAAGACAGGAATTTTTAAGGGGTGCTGGGGAGGGTGGCAGGGTACTCCATTTATTTATTTTTAAAACTTCTTTTTATTTCATTTATTCATGTTCATAATTGACTAATAAAAATCATATATATTTGTGGTATACAATATGATGTTTTAATATATGCATACATTGTGGAATGGCTAAATCAAGCTAATTTACGTATTATGTGTTACCTCATATGCTTATCTTTTTCTTTTTTTTTTCTCAGACAGGGTCTCACTCTATCACCCAGGCTGGAGTGTACTGACGCGATCATAGCTCGTATCTCACTGCAACCTCAAACTCCTGGGCTCAAGTGATCCTTCCACCTCAGCCTCCCAAGTAGCTAGGGCTATAGGTACATGCCACACCCAGCTGATTTTTAAATTTTTTGTAGAGACAGGGGTCTTGCTAGGTTGCCCAGAGTGATCTCAAACTCATGACCTTAAGCTATCTTCCCACCTCGGTCTCCTAAATTGCTAGGATTACAGGTGTGAGCTACCACACCCAGCCCTCATTTTTTTATGGTGAGAAAGGAATTTTGAAGTTTTCTTGTTTGATACCAAAGTCATCCCATCCCATGTTTACATTAAATGTCTTCCTGGATTGGATACGGTGGCTCATCCCTGTAATTCCAGCACTTTGGGAGGCTGAAATGGGAGGATTGCTTAAAGCCAGGAGTTTGAGACCAGCCTGGTCAACCTAGTGAGACCCTATCTCTTAAAAGAAAAAGAAAACCTTTCTGTTGAAGGTGTCCTATTAATAATATATTGTTAACTTTTAAAAAGCAAGGTAAGGCCAGGCTTGGTGGCTCACGCCTATAATCCCAGCACTTTGGGAGGCTGAGGCAGGATGATCACTCGAGACCAGGAGTTCAAGGCCAGCCTGGGCAACATAGTGAGACCCATCTCTATAAAAAATGTAAAAATTAGCAGGACACGATGGTGCGTGCTTTTAGTTCCAGCTACTTGGGAGGCTGAGGAGGGAAGATCACTTGAGCCCAGGAAGTCGAGACTGCAGTGAGACGTGATCATGCCACTGTACTCCAGCCTGGGTGACAGAGCAAGATCCTGTCACAAACAAACAAACAAACAAAACTAATGGTGACTATTATAAGTAAAGTTCCCCCCGCCAGGGACCTGCCACTTCAGAATACTATAAAGTTAAAAGGCTACCTACAAATTAAGGGGAGGTAACTCTCCTTAATGTATAAGGAGCAGACTGTGAAGCTGCTCTAGGTCTACTAGTAATCGTGTCTAACAAATCAATAATTAAAAGGCAAATACTCAAAAATAAATATTGGCAAAGGATATAAATGAAAAATCATAGAAAGAGATCTCAATAACTATCATGTAAACATTTAAAAATTTTTTCTCCTCAAAATGAAGAGAAATAAATGAAAAATAATATCTAATATAGACAAAAGTACGTGGAAATAGGAACACTGATATTTTTCTGATGGAGATATTAGTTGGCAAAACCTTTCCAGAGGTAAATTTTGAAATATTTTAAAACATTAAACTCATTCACATGCTATAACCTGTAACTTCACTCTACTAATTTGTCCTAATAAAATATTCAGATAAACATAACCATTTATGGCAAATAATATTAATATCAGAATTTTTATGAGTCCAGCAAAAGGTGGATTAAAAGACACAGTAGGCAAATGGGATACCAAGTTGTCGTTAAAGAACTAGCTAAAAGCTAAAGGAAAATCTTGCTATCTAATGTTAAGAAAAAAGAATGATTCAAAAATAGACACAGAAATGTGTATACACCTTACAAACCTGGTGAATCCTGAAAGACTCTTGTTAAGACAAACTGGCTAAGAGTGATTTAAGCTTAGAAAGACACCTTGGTCCTTCCAAGATTTAAAACTAGGCAGAGCCCTCTTCTTGCTGATATTCATCCCATGGGCCACTTTATTCATAATAGATCCTTTCATACATACTGAAAATCAGTCATGGCAGCCCTTGGTGAGCAAGTGTCATAAAGTACTCCTTAGCAGGCTAGGCTGTGATCCCAGCACTTTGGGAGGCAGAGGAGGGTGGATCACTTGAGGCCAGGAGTTTGAGACCAGGCTGGCCAACATGGTGAAACCCTGTCTCTACTAAAAATACAAAAATTAGCCAGGCCTGGTGGCACATACCTATAATACCAGCTAGTTGGGAGGCTGAGGCATGAGAATTTGCTTGAACCTGGGAGGCAGAGATTGCAGTGAGCCGAGATTGCACCACTGCACTCCAGCCTGGGTGACAGAACGAGACTCTGTCTAAAAAAAAAAAAAGAACACCTTAGCAGCCCAGGGGCGGTGGCTCACGCCTGTAATTCCAGCACTTTGGGAGGCCAAGGTGGGAGAATTATTTGAGCCCAGGAATTCAAGGCCATCGTGGCCAACATAGTGAGAACTTGTCGCTACAAAAAATTTTTAAAAAGTAGCCAGGTGTGGTGGCCTGCCCATGTGGTCCCAGTTGCTAAGGAAGCTGATGGCATCACTGCACTCCAGCCTGGGTGAGATCTTGTCTAAACAAAACAAAGCAAAACAAAAACAAAAACTCCTTAGCACTGTCACAACACCTAGCTTTTAAGTACTTGAACAAAATTTTAGCTTTCATCTGAATTAATGCTTGGATGATAGGCAGTCAAAGTTGATGCTAGCTCTCTAATCACATACTCAGTATTGTTTCCATTTCTTTGATTACTTTCCCTCATTTTCTGCTAATTGCTGTTCATTGCATAGACCCCGCCAGCATTTTTCACATTTTGAACCTTTTTGTCTTTCCGAATCACTCTGTTGACTAAGGATCCATCTCTTACCCGCTTGCAACACATGATTTTTCTTACCACATTCAATCTGTTAATCTGTTTTATTTTCATCATAATCCTAAACCTATTCTCAATAGCACATTGAGCATTCTGAATTGTTTTTGCAATTATCAGACACTGAGGTTAATAATGTTGCAAAACACCTAAGATTAAATACAGCAAATCTGCTGGTAATGGAAAATTAGCTGGCCAAGGCTAAGACGACCACGGCCAACTGCTATTGTCATCTGTCGAGGGCAAGCGAAGTTGAAACACTTTTACTTTTGGAGGAAAGTATTTTCCATCTCCGTGAAAGTTCACAGCTGGCTAGGTATGGTGGCTCACGCCTGTAATCCCAGCAATTTGGGAGGCTAAAGCAGGAGGATCACTTGAGGCCAGGCGTTTGAGACCAACTTGGGCACATAGCAAGACTCCATCTCTACGAAAAATTTTAAAAATTAGCTGGTTATGGTGGTGCATGTCTGTAGTCCCGGCTACTCAGGAGGCTGACGTGTGAGGATCCCTTGAGCCCAGGAGTTTGAGACTAAAGTGAGCTGTGATTGCACCACTGCCCTCCAGGCTGGGTGACAGAGTGAGACCCTGTCTCTTAAAAAGAAAAAGGAAAGTTCCTTTTTGCTGTAGGCCCGAGTGGTTGCTGCTGAAATGGGCAAGTTCATGAAAGCTGGGACGGTGGTGCTTGTTCTGGCTGGATGCTATTCTGGATGCAAAGCCATCATCGTGAAGAACATTGATGATGGTACCTTAGATCGCCCCTACAGCCATGCTCTGGTGGCTGGAATTGACCGCTGTCCCCGCAAAGTGACAGCTGCCATGGGCAAGAAGAAGATCTCTAAGAGGTCAAAGATCAAGTCTTTTGTGAAAGTTTATAACCACAATCACCTAATGCCCACAAGGTACTCTGTGGATATCCCCTTGGACAAAACTGTCATCAATAAGGATGTCTTCAGAGACCCTACTCTTAAACACAAGGCCCGATGAGAGGCCAAGGTCAAGTTTGAAGAGAGATACAAGACAGGCAAGAACAAGCGGTTCTTCCAGAAGCTGCGGTTTTAGATGCTTCGTTTTGGTCATTAAAAATTGAAAAGAAAAAAAAAAGGAAAGTTCACAGATGGCCAAACTTTTCCACAGCCATGGTACCGTCCTAGTGAAGTACATTTGAGACAATAGTCATCAAATTACATATAAATACGTAATCAACCAAAATTATTTTTAGATAGTTCAGTTGGTTTACGCTGTCTGAATTGGCGGAGTCCGGGGGTTTGATTTCTGTGTCAGTTACTTGAAGAAAAATTGTGCCACTCAAATACTCTACACCTATGTCTAGCCATGTCACAAATACCTGCTCTTCAGGGGGCCTAGATACAGTATGTCGGGAGACAATCATGTCATTTCCACAGTCCATATAGAACAATGCCGTTACCTGCCTTTGTAATAATGTGTGAACCTGGACTCTGCAAACTCAAAACCTCATGTGTTACCCGCTTGCAACACATGATTTTTCTTACCACATTCAATCTGTTAATCTGTTTTATTTTCGTCACAATCCTAAACCTATTCTCAATAGCACATTGAACATTCTGAATTGTTTTTGCAATTATCAGACACTGAGGTTAATAATGTTGCAAAACACCTAAGATTAAATACAGCAAATCTGCTGGTAATGGAAAATTAGCTGGTCAAGGCTAAGATGACCACGGCTAACTGCTATTGGCCATGCTTCTATCCATTAACAGGAAAGAAGACGCCTTAGTCATATATTTAAATTTTTTTTAAATTATGTCAGGCCCTGCGAGGTAGCTCACGTCTGTAATCTCAGCACTTTGGGAGGCCATGGTGGGTGGATCACCTGAAATCAGGAGTTCAAGACCAGCCTGGCCAACATGGTGAAACCCTGTCTCTACTAAAAATACAAAAAATTAGCTGGGCATGGTGGCACGTTCCTGTAGTCCCAGCTACTCAGGAGGCTGAGGCAGGAGAATCGCTTGAACCAGGAGGCAGAGGTTGAAGTGAGCCGAGCTGCACCGCTGTACTCCAGCCTGGGTGACAGAGCAAAACTCTGTCTCAAAAAAACAAACAAACAAAAAATATGGTTGGATCACAAGATTCTCCAAATGTAAAATACTAAAGAAAGTCAAAAGAGGCCCATTTTTCTAATTGAGATTAAAAAAATCGAGTGGTACCCGATTTCCCTCTACTCCCCAGGGACCTGATGACCATTAATGCCTATTGAGTTAGTTTTCGGGGATTTGCCAAAGAGCAGGTGGGTGTCACTAGAGAATACTGCACATTTCTCAAAGTAGAGAAGGCTACAGATTCACAACTCAGCTTCTGGCTTCAAATGCAACTTTCTCCCTGTTTTCATGACCCGCTCCTCCCTCCAATGCCAGAGCTGCAGGCAGTTCTCTAAATAACACTATGTCCCTAGCCTCCTAGCTCCCATTTGAACGTTTCAGCAGGGCTCCTCTGAAGTCTGGCCCCCACCACCTCCCTTCTCACAGGCTTCTTGTTCGTCTGAGTCAGCCCGTGACTCACCTCACTCATTAGCAGAACTCAGAATGCCTCTCCATCCTCTGGATCCCTTTTGTCTCCCTGCTTATAACTGGTTTCCTGGCAGCCTAAGGTCTATGGACAGCCTTGAAGCTAGAAGGTGGGTTGCTACTAGGATGGTCTGCTCAGTAAAGTGGTTGGCAGACAGCAAGTAGAGTTACAGTGACGATGGTGATGATGATGATGATGATGATGACGATGATGCATGCAGTTGCCTCAAAAGGACTTTGGCGGCCAGATTTGGCATGTCTGCCTGTGTTGGCTCATAAGATAGCAGCACAGGGGTCCTTGATTCTTGGCCCCTTCTTTTCTCTTTCTAGTCTTTTCTTTCCCTCTTCATCCGCCCCTCCTCTGCACACATGCCCGAATGTACAAGGTGAATGCTTCTGGGCTCTGCTCTCTGTGGAAAGGCAGGGAAAAGAGCGACACCCCTACACGGCGGCACTCTTTCCTCCAGCCTTTGCAGCTCCGTTCTCATTTCTACTCATTTGATTTTACATCCCAATGCTTTCTGTTTTGTAAGAGGTGGACTAGAAGGGATGAATGAGAAAAGGCTTTACGCCTTGTTGGTGCCTCCTGGGCATATAAAAAAGCCCAGTGACATGATACTAATAAGAAACTCTAAATTCACGGTCAAAAATATCAGAACCAAAGCACTGTTATTAATTCGTTAATCTTACTTAAAGGCCTTTGTAAAACGGTGATACAGTCAAGTGCTGCATAATGACATTTCGGTCAGTGACAGACTGCATGTACAATGGTGATCCCATAAGATTATTATACTGTCTTTTTTTTTTTTTTTTGAGACAGAGTCTCGCTCTGTTGCCCAGGCTGAGAGCAGTGGCATGATCTCGGCTCACTGCAACCTCTGTCTCCTAGGTTCAAGCAATTCTCCGACCTCAGCCTCCTGAGTAGCTGGGATTACAGGTGCCCACAACCATGCCAGCTAATTTTTGCATTTTTAGTAGAGATGCGGTTTCACCACATTAGCCAGGCTGATCTCGAACTCCTGCCCTCAGGCGATCCCCCCCACCCCCGCCACCCGCCTTGGCCTCCCAAAGTGCTGGGATTACAGGCGTGAGCCACTGTGCCCGGCCCTATACTGTCTTTTTACTGTACCTTTTCTATGTTTAGATATGCTTTGATACACAAATACTATTGTGTTACAGCTGCCCACAGTATTCAGTACAGGAACATGTCATACAGGTTTGAAGCCTAGGAGCAATAGGCTATGCCATGTAGCCTAGGTGTGCAGTGGGCTTATCCCATCCAGGTTTGTGTAAGTGCACTCTATGATGTTCAAACAACAATGAAGTCTCCTAACAATGCATTTCTCAGAACGTATCCCTGTCATTAAACAACGCATGACTATAGTTTACTCAGCTGAATCCTGACAGTTTTCATTAAGTCTCATGATTTATTTTGAAAGGGACCCCAGAGACCATCCTGTCCACCCTTTTGTTCAATGGGCAGATGCGTGATTGCTGTGCACCTGTGATGGTCAAAGCCCAAGCCAGGTGCCCTAGGGCCGCACTTCTGAAGCCCCTGAGAGGCAGATCTTGTTCTGGACACCTGGGGAGGGGGCCCAAGGTCCTGCATTTCTAAAACCTCCTTGGGGATGTCCGTGCCGTCAGCCCACAGACCACACTTTGAGTAGCACTGCTGCAGGCACTCTGCACAAAGCTAGATAGGCTTGACTTGTCACCGGAGAACATCCAGGGCCATAGGCTCCATGAGGCGGCCCTCTGCACCCTGCCTTGTCGGCTGCTGATGTTTGCTTGTGAGGCCCAGGGAATGCCAAACAATTCTTCCAAGTGCACTTGGCTTTCTTGTGTCTTCACCCCCAGCCAGGGGTGTTAAAATGAGAAGATTCGGGTTTGGGATTAGGACAAGAAAAAGGGCCCATAAAGCTTCACCCTAGACTATGAAGTCTAGTCTGGGTTATCTTAGAAGAGAGCTCTAAACCCACATTTCAGGCAGATTCTGTTTAACAATAAAGTATTTCTTTGATTGCTACAGAGATCTTTTTTTATGATTTGTTCGTTCATGTCCTTTGCTGATTTTTCTATTGGAGTCTTTGCCTTTTAATTATTGAACTGTAACAGCTCTTCATTACAATACTAAGGAAAATCCCCCTTCCTCCAATAAAGTGATTTTAGTCTTTTTTTTTTTTTTGACTAATTTTTTATAGAGACGGGGTTTTGCCACGTTGCCCAGGCTGGACTCCTGGCCTCAAGTGATCTGCCCGCCTCAGCCTCCCAAAGTGCTGGGATTACAGGAGTGAACCACTGTGCCTGGCTGGTTTTAGACTTTTAACTTTATCTATTAAATTCTGAGTTTGGAATCTTGGATTCTAGGACAATCTTGCTAATCTGAGCAAGCTGCTTTGCTTCTTGTGATGTGGTTTCTTTCTGTACCTATAGATGGAGAGGGTAAAGCTGACCTATCTCAGGGCACTGTTGAGAGTGGAATGTGTGTGTGTGGTAGTACTGTACAGATGTAGGGCATAGTTAGCTTGTTTTCAGAGTCTCTATTAATCTGATCACTTTATTAAACCTAGTGTGGGACATGGCAAACTGGTGTTGACAAGTACAAGTTTTGTTTTGTTCTGTTGTTTATTTTGGTTAAACAAACACTATGGAGCACTTCCAAGTACTCTGAGTTGTAACTTCTCATTGTGTTAAGATACATGAAGCAGAGTTGGAAGATGCCTACTGAGAGCTTTTTTTTTACCTTTTCTTCTTTTTCTTTTTCTTTTGTTTTTTTTTTGTCACCCTGGCTGGAGTGCAATGCCGCAATCTCAGCTCACTGCAACCTCTGCCTTCCGGGTTGAAGCGATTCTCCTGCCTCAGCCTCCTGAGTAGCTGGGATTACAGGCACGCGCACCACCAAGCCCAGCTAATTTTTGTATTTTTAGTAGAGATGGGGTTTCACCATGTTGGTCAGGCTGGTCTCGAACTCCTGACCTCGTGATCTGCCCGCCTCGGCCTCCCAAAGTGCTGGGATTACAGACGTGAGCCACCATGCCTAGCTTACTGAGAGCTTTATATGTGTGAAGGTGCTTGTGATTTCTGTTTACCTTTGCCCCCTCCAATACAATTATACCTTCTAAGTTGTCGACTGATGCCACTTCCACTGCTCCTAAATGTCCAATCAAAACTGCCCCAGTATGAGGCAAATGACTGGGTTGTTCCTTGGTTTCCACATTTCCTGTCTCATGTCATCTCTGTTAGAACCTTACAGCTGTTAAAATTTATTTATTTCTATAGTAGAAGTTATTAGACTAGTAGTATTCCCATTTGAACTGACAGGTTTTTGTCTTAGGGTTAAGAAATAGATTTGTACATTTCCCCCATTTATGATGTTTAATGCCTTTAACTTCTCTCTGCTACTGCCTTTTTTGTTTTGTTTTGTTTTTGTGTGTGTGTGTGTATGTGTGTGTGTGTGTGTGTGTGTTTGAGACAGGGTCTCACTCTGTCACCCAGATTGGAGTGCAGTGGCACCATCATGGCTCACTGCAGCCGTGAACTCTCGGGCTCGAGCAATCCTCCCACCTCAGCCTCCCAAGTAGCTGAGACTACTGGCATGTGCCACCACACTCAGCTAATTACATTTATTTATTTATTTATTTATTTTTGTAGATATGAGGCTTCCCTATTTTGCCCAGGCTAGTCTCAAACTCCTAGGCTCAAGTGATCTGCCTCCCTCGGCCTCCCAAAGTGCTGGGATTACAGACGTGAGAAAAAAAAAAAGAATATAATCAGCTACTAATAGTAAAATAGAAATGTTGAAGACAGTGTCTTGCCTCTAATTGGTATCTGTTTTTTAATAGAGTCAAAGGAAAGAGTCTCTACTGGCAAAAATGTAACTCTCAGCCAGCTAGAGATAGTTACCCCTCTATCTCTGCTGGTACCCCAGTTATCATTTCTACAAACGAATCTGCCTTAGGGGTTCTTATACTGAGCATAGATGCAACAACAAAAAAGTCAATATTATTGACTCTCATCCATTTGCCAAGCACCGTGCTAAGTGCTTTCACATACATTTTCTCATTTAATGGATCTTTTGCTTACTTACTGTAGGGGGTAGAAGTGAGATTGTGCCTTTGTGTTGCTCCGTTCTCTACCTAAAGGGTTTACCTCTGTGTAAACCCTTTACTGGTAGCAAGGGAACTCAATCTGAAGCAAAATCCATTTTTTTTCTCATCTCGTCCAGGTTCCCAGTGAAAAGTTGGTTGGTTTCTCATTTCTGGAGAAGAGATGTGTTGCTGATTTAGGAAAAAGTGGATGGAACAGGGATGAAGGCTGAATGCTGTTTAATACCACACTATGTACCCACATGGGTGGGCACCTGCCTCTGCTGAGAGGTCTCTCTTGTCCTGGCTTCTTTCCCAGATAATCTATTATATTCTCTGGGAACAAGAATCCATATACATTCAAGTCTTCCTCTGATTTACTTACTTATCTATGAACACTGGTCACTTACCACTTTCCTCACCTTCTCCCACCCCAAGAAACCCTCTCCTGGAGAAACATAACTGGTCTTTTCCATTCCTGAGATTACCTGCCATTTTCTCCTCTTACAATGATTCCAAATCTTGGACTCCACTAAGGAAAACATAGCCTGAGTGAAGTTACACAACCAGTGAGAAAGGAATCTTCCCTGGGCAATGAGATGAGGGCTGACTCACGATCTCAGCTCTTAGGAATGGCTCTCCAGCTGCTGACAGAGGCCACATGGGTTCAGCCATGAGGTCATTAAGGATCTCCCTGGTGACTAACAAAATTGGGGCAGCCAGGGATAGCCAGAGCTGAGCTGGGGCAACTGACCCATTTGTTGAAGTGCCCCCTAGGATGGAGGCCAGCAGTCCAAGTTGCAATGCCTTGGCAATGTAGCACTCACAGCTGGTGCAATCTGGAGGATGATTGACACCCAACAAAAGAAGTCTCTGGTAAAGGATGTACTTATAATCACTGTGTGGAGACATGTTTATTCCAGATGCCCATTCTTCATTCTTTCACTTATACAACAGACATTTGACCTTGCTAGGCACTGAGCTGGAGGCTGGTATATTCCTTGTTCTCAAGGAATTGACAGTTTAGCAGAGAGGAACAACGGGGACAAGCACAGGAAGCATTAGGAGAATTCAGACGAGCACTTACCTCAAATTGGAGAGTCAGGAGCGCTCTCCCAAGAATGCATGGAAGGCTTATACAGAAAGGGAGGAGAAAGGGCCCTCCAGGTAGAGTGGCAGCAGTGCCCAGCCACAGAGACTAGAGAGAACACGTAGCTCCTTGGGGATGCAAACGGGGTTGTTGTGGCTGACATCAGAATATGCAGGGGAAGGGGCAGGAGATGCTGCTGGAGAGGGGAGCATGGCTCAGATTATAAGTGTCCTCTTGCCCGTCATGCTGGCAGGTCAGAATTCTATCTGGAGGGGTCAGGAACCACTAACTGACTTTCTGTCGGGGAAGGAGAGGGGCAGGTCTGCCTTTTGAGGATGTTTTCTCAGTGGTTTAATGTGAAGATTGGATGCAAAGAAAGCAAGCATGAAGTACGAGGACCACTTTGTAGAATCATGCAGTAATTGAAGAAGGAAATAATGTGGGCCCAGCCTATAGCAGAGACCACGGGGAAGCAGAAAAAGAAGACTGGGAGAGATATAAAGGAGTTGCCCCAACTGACCATGGCGATCAGCCACAGGCGGGGCCTGAAGAGCTCAGAGGGGCTTCAGCTTTGGTGGCTGGGGGGAGATGATGGGAGGAGAAGGCTTGCTGGAAGGAGATGATGAGTGCAGGCTGAAGCAGGAACCCAGGGAAAAGACCCTTCCATCGGCCTGAATATTAGTGGAGGAAGGTCAAGGCAACTCAGTGGAGTTGGGGACTCCCCTGGTGTCCCCTAAAGGAGGCTTGGTGACAATTCCAGATCCCACTAGCTAGAGAGGAAGAGGCTCCTAACACATGGCCTGGCTTGTTAAGACTGAATCTTGCAGGACCGAGGCTGCAGATGAGAGGTCTCTAGTACCTGCAGCCAAGCAGGGCCTGACAAGCTGTTTCCATGGAGATGTGGTGTACGCAGGAGGGAGTGAGTAGGAGGGCTGATCCGTTCCAGAGCCTTGGGTCACAAGGCTGTGGCGGGCTAACAGATAAACAGGAAAAAGACATAGTCAATCAGAAAAGGATGTTCAAAACAATTTGCAGTTAATTGGGGGTTGTATCGTCATAATTCTAGATTAAGTCTAACAATTGAGAAGGATTGGGGTAAGCCACTTAATGATCCTGCTAGTTATTTTAGGTACGACTTGATGAGGGCACAGGGAAGTAGATGCCGACTCAGGCTAACTCCAAACGTACATACACCATCTTAAGTCCTTCTACATCCCTGGACTCCAAGTTGCTGCATATCACTCCCAAGTGTGAGTAAAGTAACAGGTTTCTGGAGAAACAGGTATAGATATGGGAAGTTAATTTTTTTTTGTTTGCCATGCTAATGGCAGTAATACACAGAAAACCTGCAGAGCTCTTCAGAAAACTCAGATGCTGGTGAAGCCTCAGATCAGATGTTGTTATTAAGCAATTTGAAGACTGTTCTGGACAGACAGCCAGCAGCAATGGGGCCCAGACATATGTGTGTGTGTGTGTGTGTGTGTGTGTGTGTGTGTGTGTGTGTGTGTATGTGTACCATTTTGACCATCTTAAAGTGTATAATTCAGTGGCATTAAGTATATTCACAATCTTGTGTAACCACCATCACCATTAACTATTTCCAAAGCTTTACCATCTTCCGAAACAAAAACTCTATAATCATTAAGCAAGAAATCCCCTTTGAGCACCAAAGATATTAAACGACCTTATTGTGCTGCAACAACACTGCCTACCGGGCAGGGTGATGTTTTGGTTGCTGCACATAAGAAAGCTGGGTTGGCTTTGGCCGATTGCTCTCATTTCACACCTAGGGGTTTTTGGCCAAAGTCCTCATCTTATACATGAGCTTATTAGACCTAGTCTTTGGGAAGTGACTGACTTTAACCATTGTAATGACTGTTGGGACTTGCTGACCTCCATCTCCAAGGTATTCAAATGGCTGATGGCGGTACTTACTAAGATCAGTAAAAATGAAGTCAGGACCATAGGCCCTCATAAAGATTCTGCTGGAGGCAAACTTTGCTCCAAAGTTAGTTGGGCATAATTGTAAAGTGAATTGTCTAGGAAGCAACATTTTCTTTTTTTTTTTTTTCTGAGATAAGGTCTTACTCAAGTCTTGCCCAGATTGGAGTGCAATGGTGTGAACAAGGCTCACTCCAGCCTTGTCCTCCTGGGCTCAAGCGATCCTCCCACCTTAGCCTCCCAAGTAGCCGGGACTACAGGCACATGCCACCATGCCCAAGAAATTCTTGTATTTTTTGTAGAGATGTTTGTAGAGATGTTTTGCCATGTTTTCCAGGTTGGTCTTGAACTCCTGGGCTCAAGCAGTCCACCTATCTCACCCTCTCAAAGTGCTGGGACTACAGGCATGAGTCACCACTCCCAGCCCCAACTTCATTTTAGGCAACCAAAAACAACAGTGCCTAGGGAAGATGAGGCATAATTCTGGTTTAAAATGGTAGACCATGACCAGAAGATCAGAACCTGAAATCCCAAATGTCCTATTCCCCTTTTTTCACAAATTATATATAGGCCAAGTTTCAGTCTGGAGTTCACAAACTCAAAGCAGCAATAGCCCAAAAGCCTGGACAGATACCTCACAGATGCATGGTGTCCACCACGAAGAACAGTAGGGGGAAAAACAATGGACTTGATTTAATGAAAATTGCTCCACTATAAACACAATGTAAACCACATGCCTTGTTTTGGGGATCATAGTGAAAGGACTTTTTTCTTTTCTTTCTTTTTTTTTTTTTTTTGAGATGGAGTCTTGCTCCATCACCCAGGCTGGAGTGCAATGGCATGATCTCGGCTCACTGCAACCTCCGCTTCCTGGGTTCAAGTGATTCTTCTGTCTCAGCCTCCCGAGTAGCTGGGACTACAGGTGCATGCCACCATACACGGCTAATTCTTTTGTATTTTTAGTAGAGACGGGGTTCCATCATGTTAGCCAGGATGGTCTCAATCTCCTGACCTCGTGGTCCATCCACCTGGCCTCCCAAAGTACTGGGATTATAGGTGTGAGCCACCGCACCCAGGCAAGATGAATATTTTAACACAATATACTGTTCCTGGGAACTGGGGCTCAGAAGAGGTTCACTGGCTTAGTTAGCATCACCAAGAAAACCAGAGAAAGAGCTAAGAATCAAGTTTTATCTCCTGATTCCTGGTCAAGTGGTTTATTTTGATTAGTGTCTGTGGTGCTCTGTTCTTGGCATGCACAAGGGGGATGGTTCTTAGAGCCTCTTACAAAGTTTTTATTTCGCCAGAGGGTAATCTATTAACACATTTATGTCCAAATTCACCTTTAATTTAGTGTTCATATTATGCTGATTTTTCAACCAACCTTGGATAGGAGCTCAGACGAATGTTGTTAGCAGTCAAGAAAAAGTTTAGTGCTATCAAGATCCTATTAGGAGATGATTTCCAGGATGGTAGTATGAGGAGCTCTACAGACCCAGTCCCAATGAAACAACCATACTGGTGAAAATTATTTTTAAGACAACCATTTAAAGTCTCTGGAAATTGTCCTAAGGGCGTACAACAAATGAAGAAATATTTATTCAGGAAAATCTACTAAATCCTGGTAAGAACAGTTGGGAGTCCATGGCATCTGAACCAAAAACTGTTCCCTCCCTCCCTGCCCAACCCCAACTAGGTCAGTGTGATGGAAGCTCCAATCTGAGGGGGTGTTGGAAGAACAGAGCTCCCTCTCCTCCAAGATACCAGTCAAGGACTACATTATCTCCCTGGGGAGGGGCAGGCCACCAGCATTTCTCATCCTCCCAGCTCCATGCTGTGGAGGCTAAGTCCCAGGCAAGTGCAGCCAAGAGGTGGGTGATCCCATTCCTCCAACAAGCCCCTACCTGTAGGGCAGAAGCTCTCCCCCAGATACAGTAGGTTGATAAAACTGGGGCTCCAATTATCCTCACCCCAGCTTTTTTTCAGAGCAGAGGTTCCACAAAGGGAGATACAAGTCAAGAAGACCAGAGACCACTGCCCACACCCAGTGGCCCTGCTTATGAAACAGAATCATCACTCCAAGAGAAGTGGGTCACTGTCCCTGCCACAGTTCCAGAGCAGAGTCTCAGAGATTCTGTCCAAGAGAAGAGGCAGGTGATGAGAACAGAGAGGCCTGAAGCTCTTCCAAAAGGAACTGGCTTTATTTAGAACAGAGCATGAAGAAGTTCAAGCTACAGAGAGTTCTTATAAACAACGGAGAATTTAATGAAAAGCAAGTAAGAAGAAGCTGGTAGCTCAATGTGCGCAACAAGCTAAACTGTAGGCCGATTGGTTTACCAGGGAGAACCAGGGAAAGAGACAGCTAAGAAGAGCCATCCTGAGGTCAGAACAAACCTCAAGGACTGACCTCAAAAACTACCCCAGCAAAGATGCTTAAATTTAATTGGAACACAATGTGGAACAATTTACACCCTAGGGCATTGTTGAAAACAATAGAATGACTGGCAACTAGAGGAGCCTAACACCTAGGGCTCATATCAACAGAGGCAAAGAACGTAACAGAGAGAGAGCAGGGAAAGAGACAGTCAAAGAGAGCTTTGCTAAAATGATTGCCATCCCGAGGGGGCTGTGCATATGACCAACTCTGTACCTTTTGAGGAGCAATGTTAAGAGATTTCACACTGCAGGAAAATAGACTTCACTAAAATAAACTAGCCAAGTCACTAAAGAAATAAACAAAAACAGTAAGTCCTGGGTTGGAAGTATCAGTATTCAGAGTTGCTATATTATATAACGTGTCCAGTTTTCAACAACAACAAAAATGCAAGACATTCACAGAAACAGGAAATGTTATGTGACTCATAACATAACATAAGGAGAGGGAAAAGTAATCAACAGACTACTTGAGGGCTCAGATATCAGACTTAGCAAACAATGACTTTAAAGAGCTTATATGTTCAAGGAATTAAAGGAAACCATGCTTAAAGAAGTAAAGGAAGGGATGATGACAATGCCTCATTAGATAGAGATTATCAATAAAGAAATAGATTTTTTTTTAAAAAGAACCTAATAGAAATTCTGGAATTGAAAAGTACAAAACTAAAAAGAAAAATTAATTAGAGGGGCCCAATAGTAGATTTGAATTGGCATACGAAAGAATCAGCAAATTTGAAGATAGATAGAGATTATTTAATCTCAAGAAGAGAGAAAAAAGAACGAAGAAATACGAACAGTACCTCAGAGGAATGTGAAATACCATTAAACACATCAACATCTGCATAATGGGGTTACCAGAAGAAGAGGAGAGAGAGAGGAGCAGAAAAAAGTTTCGAAGAAACAATGGCTGAAATTTTTTTTTTTTAGAAAGAAGATCTCTGTTGCCCAGGCTGGAGCGCAGTGGCACAATCATGGCTTACTGCAGCCATAACCTCCTGGGCTCAAGGGATCCTCCTTCCTCAGCCTCCAGAGCTGGGAATACAGGCATGTGCCATCATACCTGGCTAATTAAAAAAAAATTTTTTTTGCAGAGACAGGGTCTATGTTTCCCAGGGCAATTTTTTAAAAAAAATTTTGTGGAGACAGGGTCTCATTATGTTTCCCAGGTGGTCTCAAATTCCTGTCCTCAAGGGATCATCCTGCCTCAGCCTCCCAAAGTGCTGGGATTATAGGTGTGAACCACTGTGCCCAAACAGCTTCTAAAATTTGATGAAATTTGTTATCTTCACATCCAAGAAGTTCAAGTAACTCCAAGTACAATAAACACAAAGAGAACCATACCCAGACACATCAGAGTAAAAATGTTGAAAGAGACAGATAAAGAGAATATCTTAAAAGCAGCAAGGGAAAAACACAAAAACACAAAAAACCAAACACACAATGTATAAGGAAATTCAAATAAGATTAACATCTGACTTTTCCCCAAGAACAATGGATGCCAGAAGGCAGTGGGATGGAATATTCAAAATGCTGAAAGGAAAATTTTTAAAGCCTGTCAACTAGTTGTTGTCTATCTATCTATCATCTATCTATCTCTCTATTTATTTCTTCAGATGTAGTCTCGCTCTGTTGCCCAGGCTGGAGTGCAGTGATGTGATCTCAGCTCACTGTAACCTCTGCCTCCCAGGTTCAAGTAATTCTCCTGCCTCAGCCTCCTGAGCAGCTGGGATTTTACAGGTGTGTGCCACCACATCTGACTAATTTTTGTATTTTTAGTAGAGACTGGGTTTCACCGTGTTGGCCAGGCTGGTCTCGAACTCCTGACCTCAGGTGAGCCACCCGCCTCAGCCTCCCAAAGTGCTGGGATTACAGGTGTGAGCCACTGTGCCCGACCTATTTATTTATTTATTTATTTTGGAGATGGAGTCTCGCTCTGTTTCCTAGGCTGGAGTGCAGTGACACGATCTTAGCTCACTGCAACCTTCACCTCCTGGGTTCAAGTGATTCTCCTGCCTCAGCCTCCCAAGTAGCTGGGACTACAGACATGTACCACCACACCCAGCTAATTTTTGTATTTTTAGTAGAGACAGCATTTCACCATGTTGTCCAGGCTGGTCTCAAACTCCTGACCTCAGGTGATCCACCCACCTCGGCCTCCCAAAGTGCTGGGATTATAGGCATGAGCCTGTAATTCCCAGCCTGTCTACTAGTTTTATACCAGAAAAACCATCTTTCACAACCACAGGTGAAAGAAAGGCATTCCAAGATAAACAAAATCTGAGATAATTTATTGCTAGATTACTGACTTCGCAAGAAACAGGTTCTTCAGGTGGAATTCAAGTGACCCCAGTCGGTAATTCATATCCACATAGAAGAACAAAAAGGACTAGTAAATGTAAGTACACAATTATAAAAGACACTATATATGCATAATCTTTCTTATTTCTTCTCTTAAATTATTTTAAAAGCAGCTGTATAAAAAATGTTTGACAATGACAGCATAATGAGGTGGGTGGGAGCAAAGCTACATTAGAGTAAGAAATGACGTGAGATGGTAACTTGATTGCACAGGAACAAATGAAGAGAACCAGAAATGGTAAATAAGAAAGTCGGTACATCTATGAGAAAAGAATGAAATCATGTCCTTTGCAGCAACTTGGATGCAGCTGGAGCCCATTATCCTAAGTGAATTAATGCAGAAACAGAAAACCAAATGCTGCACTTATAAGTAGGAGCTAAACACTGGGTACACATAGACACAAATATGGAAATAATAGACACAGGGACTCCAAAAGGGTGGAGGGAGGGAGGAGGGCTAAAAAGGGTTGAAAAACTACCTATCAGGTACTACGTTCACTCCTTAGGCGATGGGATCATTTGAAGCTCAAACCTCAGCATCATGCAATATATCCATGTAACAAACTTGCACATGTATCTCATGAATGTAAAATAAAAAAATACAATTAAAATAAAAGGTTAGTATAACCTTTATATAAGCTCTATACATATATACTTGCTTTATTTTCTTCTCATCTTTAAAAGACATAAAATCGTATTAAGTAATAATTATAACAATGTATTGTTGGGCTTGTAACAACACTGTAGACTAGCTAGATTTAACAAGTATCTATAAAATGCTCCAACCAACAACAGCACAATCAATACTCTTCTCAATTGAATATGGACTGTTCTCTAGGATATACTTATTCTAGATTATAGAACATGCCTTAATACATTTAAAAGATTTGAAGTTATATAAAGCATGACTTCTGACCACAATGACACAAAATCAAAATCAATAAGACAAGTGTGATAAATTAACATGTGCAGAAATTAAATGACACATTCGTAAATAAACAATAGGTCCAAGAAGAAATTACAAAATACTTTAAAATGAATGAAAATGAAAGCAAAACAAACCAAAACTTATGGGAAGCCTAAACTTAAGTTGTGCCTAAAATGGAAATGTGAGCTGTCTGGTAAGCTGGCCTAGACCTCATAGCCAAGAATGAAGATTTATGGGGCATTTTTCTTTGCCCTAGTCCCCTGAACCTGAATCTTGCAATTTTATCACACTTCACAGGGTGTGAGGATAGGAGAGCAACCAAGTGCATTTGGGAGAACAGATGAGAACCAAATGGCTAAACTTTATCCCATCTCAGAGAAATGTCCTCTTAACACTGAGGCCACCTAAAAGGAGGAAGGAGAAGAGAAGGGAGGGAAGGGGAAGGGAGAGAAGGGAAAGGAAGGGGAGGAGAGGAGATCTCCTTCTCCCACGTGGGGAAAAAGTCTTGGATGCTTAGGTTGTTATTTCAGCATCAAAAAAGCAGAGACTGGGTGTGGTGGTTTATGCCTGTAATCCCAACACTTTGGGAGGCCAAGGTGGGAGGATCACTTGAGTGCAGGAGTTTGAGACCAGCCCCGGCAACATAATGAGACCCCATATCTACAAAAACATTTTAAAATCAGCTGGGCTTGGTGGTGTGTGCCTGTCGTCCCAGCTACTCGGGAGGCTGAGGCAGCAGGATTGCTTGAGCCTAGGAGGTCAAGGCTGCAGTGAGCCATGATCATGCCACTGCACTCCAGCCTGGGTGACAGAGTGAGACTCTGTCTCAAAAAAATTTAAAAAAAAAAAAGCTCCTTTTTTTTTGAGAGGACAACACCACAGAGAAAGTTTCACGTGTGTAATCTTTTAACACTCCGTGATTGTACTCACTGTAAATCTGGCCCTTTGCCTGCAATCTCCTATTTATTGTCTCCTCTTGCAGAATTGGAAAGAGTGGGTAGAGAAAAGAGTAGATGTTTCTCTCCTGAGATACTCTGTTGCTGGAGGAAGATTCTGTTACTGGAGGAAGATTCTGTTGCTGGAGGAAGTGTCCTAACAGAGACACAGAGATGGAAGTAGTGGAAAAGATAGGGTCAAACCAAACCTGAGTAGGATGCCTCGGTGAATAAGAACGCTTTACAGTTCCTTGCAAATCAAAGACCCATTAGAGGAAACTAGGACACTGTACATTTCAATATTTCCAAGGAAGATTTTAACCCAGGAAAGAAACTGCAGAATTATTAAAGCAATTTATGTTTTAAAGCAAGGTTACAATTGTTGGTATAAATGAAGTGCTTTGCAGATGTTATCAGATATTTTGGGTATGGGAAGCCATCCATTTACATTCCCAGAGCTTTTTCTTTATTAGTGCCTTGTGTGGTTATATTTTCCCCTTCTTTCCTTCTTTTATGAGATCAATTCTAGTCAGAATATACTAAATATCTATTCATGAAAAAGAGTAAGGATGGAGATGAATTTCATAACCATCTAGAGGAGATACAACCTAGTGATCTGCTTTCTATTGTATTGATTTGTAAAAGGGAAATGATTTACAGGGTGCCTTTGATGAAAATAGTCCCTTTTCCCTCTTTTTAGCTCTCAGAAATGCAACTATCTGGCCTTTCAGTGTGATTAAGCAGCTTAAACCTCTAGGGAGGATGTGAGGGTAACAGGGGAGCCAGTTCTAGCTGGATGCAATGATTCGCTGTACAGACTGCCTACACTTTGGCTTTGGGTTGAAACTTCTTCTCCACTCTTTTGAACTTTCTTTTTGGATTTTTAAAATATATGTATATATGTAACACCTTCATCAGATTTACACAGCTATGACCACTCATCCTGTGTACCCCTCTTCTTACCCTTAGAAAGTCTGGCCTTCCAGAGTGCGTCACCTCTGGGAAACTCATGTGGCCAGTTAAGAATTCCATTCACAGGGTGGATTGTATAGAGGGATTTATTCACAGTTCCCTCTTTCTTGCATAAGCCCAGTGTACTCAGAAAAGGAGACAGAATAGAATAGTATAATGGACACCCAATATCTGTCTCCTAGATCAAACAGTTGCTAAAATTTTGCCATATATTCTTCATCTTTCCTTTTCCTTTTTATTTTTCTGAGGTAAAGTAGTATGTGTATACATATCTATCTATCTGTAGATATGTATACTTATATTAATATATCACCCCTAAATACTTTAACATTCACCTCTAAAACATAAACACATTTTTGTTAGCTAAACAATTTCATCATCAAACTTTAATAAGGTTCACATAATTCAAGAGAATCAAATACTCATCTACATTAAAAATTTCCCCTTTTGTCCCCCAAATGGTTTTTTATTGTAGTAAAATATATATAATGTAAAATTTATCATTTTAATCATTTTTAAGTGTACAATTTAATGGCATTAAGTACATTCACAATATTGTGAAGGCATCACCACTATTTCCAGAACTTTTTTATTATTCCAAACAGAAACTCTGCACTCATTAAGAATAACTCCTGGAAGTCCTAGCCAGAGCAGTCAGGCAAGAGAAAGAAATAAAAGGCATCCAAATAGGAAAAGAGGAAGTCAAATTATTGCTTTTTGTAGACAATATAATTCTATATCTATAAAACCCCATAGTGTCTGCCCAAAAGCTCCTAGATCTTTAGATCTGATAAACAACCTCAGCAAAGTTTTAGGATACAAAACAATGTACAGAGATCAGCAGCATTTTTTTTTTTTAAGAGACGGGGTCTTACTGTGTCGCCCAGGCTGGAGTACAGTGGCACGATCTCAGCTCACTGCAACCTCTGCCTCCCGAGTTCAAGCAATTCTGCCCCAGCCTCCCAAGTAGCTGAGACTACAGGCACATGCCACCATGCCTGGCTAATTTTTTTTGTATTTTTGTAGAGACGGGGTTTCACTGTGTTGCCCAGGCTGGTCTTGAACTCCTGAGCTCAAGCAATCCACCCACCTCAGCCTCCCAAAGAAAAATCAGCAGCATTTTTATACTCCAACATCCAAGCTGAGAGCCAAATCAAGAATGCAATCCCATTCACAATAGCCACAAAAAGAATAAAATACCTAGGAATACAGCTAGCCAGGGAGATGACTACAATGAGAATTACAAAACACTGATCAAAGAAGTCAGAGATGACACAAATGAAAAAACATTCCATGCTCATGGATAGAAAAAATCAATACCATTAAAATGGCCACACTGCCCAGAGCAATTTACAGAGTCAATGCTATTCCTATCCTTCTTCACAGAATTAGAAAAAGCTTTTAAAATTCATATGGAACCAAAAAAGAGCTTGAATAGCCAGGGCAATCCTATGCAAAAAGAACAAAGCTGGAGGCATCACGTTACCTGTAACCAAAACAGCATGGTACTGGTACAAAAACAGACACATGAGGAGTGAAACAGAATAGAGAGGGCTACAATAACCAAAACAGCATGATACTGGTACAAAAACAGACACATAGACCAATGGAACAGAATAGATAGCCTAGAAAGCCGCACACCTACAACCATCTGATGTTTGACAAAGTCGACAAAAACATGCAATGGGGAAAAGATTCCCTGTTCAATAAATAGTGCTGGGATAACTGGCTAGCCACATGCAGAAGATTGAAGCTGGACTCCTTCTTTATATTGTATACAAAAATCAACTCAAGATGGATTAAAGATTTAAATGTAAAACATAAAACTATAAAAACCCTGGAAGATAACCTAGGAAATACCATTTTGGACATAGGCCCTGGCAAAAATTTTGTGACAAAGATGCCAAAAGCAATTGCAACAAAAACAAAAATTGACAAATGGGATCTAATTAAGCTAAACAGTTTCTGCACAGCAAAAGAAACTATCAACCGAGTAAACAGACAACCTACAGAATGAGAGAAAGTATTTGCAAACTATGCATCTGGCAAAGGTCTAATATCCAGAATCTGTAAGAAACTTAAACAAATTAACAAGCAAAAAACAACCAGCCCCATAAAAAAGTGGGCAAAGGAAATGAACAGACACTTTTCAAAAGAAGACACACATGTAGCCAATAAGCATATGAAAAAATGCTCAGCGTCACTATTAGAGAAATGCAAATTAAAACAACAATGAGACCCCATCTCACACCAGTCACAATGGCTACTATTAAAAAGTCAAAAAATAACATGCTGGTGAGGTTGTAGAGAAAAGGCAACACTTATACATTGGTGGTGGGAATGTAAATTAGTTCACCCATTGTGGAAAGCAGTGTGGTGATTTCTCAAAGAACTGAAAACAGAAATACCATTCCACCCAGCAATTCCATTATTGGGTGTATACTCAAAGGAATATAAATCATTCTGCCATAAAGACACATGCACGCATATGTTCACTGAAGCACTATTCACAATAGCAGCAAAGTCATGGAATCAAGCTAAATGCCCATCAGTGGTAGACTGAATAAAGAAAATGTGGTACATCTACACTATGGAGTACTATGCAGCCATAAAAACAAAAGATCATGTCCTTTGCAGCAATGTGGATGGAGCTAGAGGCCATAGTACTAAGAGAACTATTAATAACATAGGAACAGAAAACTAAATACCACATGTTCTCACTTATAAGTATGAGTACACATAGACACAAGAAAGAGAACAGCAGACATGAGGACCTACTGGAGTGTGGAGGGTGGGAGAAGGGAGGTAACAGAAGAACTACCTATTGGGTACTATGCATATTATCTGGGTGTTGAAATAATCTGTACAACAATCCCTACAACATGCAATTTACCTATATAACAAATCCTTGAACCTAAAAAAAAATTTTTTTTTAAAGAATAACTCGGCTGGGCACAGTGGCTCACGCCTGTAATCCCAGCACTTTGGGAGGCTGAGGTGGGCAAATCACGAGGTCAAGAGATTGAGACCATCCTGGCCAGCATGGTGAAACCCTGTCTCTACTAAAAAATACAAAAAAATTAGCTGGGCGTGGTGGCGTGCGACTGTAGTACCAGCTACTTGGGAGGCTGAGGCAGGAGAATGGCTTGAACCCGGGAGGCAGAGGATGCAGTGAGCCGAGATTGCGCCACTGCACTCCAGCCTGGGCGACAGAGCAAGACTCTGTCTCGAAAAAAAAAAAAAAAAGAATAACTCCCCACTACCCCCTCCTCCAAAATGTCTTTAATTCTGGTTAATTCAAACAAGATCCACTATTTTATTTTGTTATTACGGTTTTTTTTCTTTTCTTTTCTTTTCTTTTCTTTTTTTTGAGACAGAGTCCCTCTCTGTGGCCCAGGCTGGAATGCAGTGGTGCGATCTCCGCTCACTGCAACCTCCACCTCCTGGGTTCAAGCGATTCTCCTCCCTCAGCCTCCCAAGTAGCTGGGACTGCAGGCATGCACCACCACACCCAGCTAATTTTTGTATTTTTAGTAGAGACGGGGTTTCACCACGTTGTCCAGGATGGTCTCCATCTGACCTCGTGATCCGCCCACTTCGGCCTCCCTAAGTGCTGGGATTACAGGCATGAGCCACCACCCCCAGCCTGGTTATTATGTTTCTTAAAGCTCTTTATTTAGAACTGTCTCCTTTCTTCACACTCACATACATTTTTTTTTCATGACATTGACGTCTTGATGATTCTGGGGCAGTTGTTCTACAGAATGTTCTACCTTGTCTGATTGCTTCTTTATCATGTTCTTAAACTTGTACTTCTGTTCTCTGTGTTTCTTATAAAAAGAAAGTTAGACCTAAAGGCTTGATAAGAGTGAAACGTTTTGGTAAGAATTCTTCACAGGTAATGCTGTGGACTTCCTACTGCCTCATATTAGGCTGTACATAATGTCTGGTTGTCCCGGTATTGATGAGGCCAATACCGATTACTGGGTTAAGGTGACAATATGCCTGTTGAAAGTAAGTTTTTAAGACCGGGCATGGTGGCTCATGCCTGTACTCCCAGCACTTTGGGAGGCCGAGACAGGATTACTTTAGCCCAGAAGTTCAAGACCAGCCTGGACAATATAGTGAGACCTCATCGCTACAATTAATAATAATAATAATAATAATAATAATAAAATTAGCTGGGTGTAGTGGCATATGCCTGTAGTCCCAGCTACTTGGGAGGCTGAGGTGGGAAGATTGCTCGAGCCTGGGAGGTTGAGGCTGCAGTGAGCCATGATTATGCCAGTGCACTCCAGCCTGGGCAACAGAGCTAGACCCTGTCTCAAAATATACATATATAATAAGTTTCTTAAAATGAAGAACTGATGATTGGACTTTTTTTTTTTTTTTTTTTTTGAGACGGAGTCTCACTTTGTAGCTCAGGCTGGAGTGCAGTGGCACGATCTCGGCTCACTGCAACCTCTGCCTCCTGGGTTCAAGCGATTCTCCTACCTCAGCCCCAAGTACTGGGGACTACAGGTGTGTGCCACCATGCCCAGCTAATTTTTGTATTTTTAGTAGAGACAGGGTTTCACCATGTTGGCCAGGCTGGTCTCAAACTCCTGACCTCACGTGATCCACCTGCCTGGGCCTCTCAAAGTGCTGGGATTACAGGTGTGAGCCACCACATCCAGCCTGATTGCACTTTCAAGAAATGGTTGTCCCCACTTTACCTGTTCAGATAAAGGGACTCTGAGGAGTTGCCTGGCACCCAGGATATAGCCTTTATCCTGTATAAAGGATAAGAAGATAAAGACAGAGGCTTTTCCTTCTGTATGGAGTAGACACAGGAGTTCAAGTTTATCTCCCAGAGTGTTCCATCAGGGCAAAAATTTCTGGAATATGAGGTCTAGCAGAGACTCTTCTTTCTCTGGGCCCAGTAAGAAGGTACTCTGAAATTGGTAGTGAGCCAGAATTTAGCCATAGACAAATAGATCTTTTTGCTAACACTTACTAAAGAGAGAACACTTTGGGAATTCAGATACAGGAGAATCTTTTATGGCATTTTAAAATAGCCCTGCCCTCCACTCCTCCCCTAACTTCAGACAAATCACTTTAGATTACCGAATAAAAAATTAAGGAAGAGCATCTATTTCAGATGCAGAACAAACAAATCTTAAGATGTTTCTTGAATATCATTTAAATTTAGAGTAAGGAAAAAGTATGCATCTGTCCTCTATGTT
Organism: Gorilla gorilla gorilla; assembly: GCF_029281585.2. NCBI lineage: Eukaryota > Metazoa > Chordata > Mammalia > Primates > Hominidae > Gorilla > Gorilla gorilla. The sequence continues at coordinate 140,345,673 of NC_073230.2, forward strand.
TGATGCTTACCTCTTGTCTTTTAGCTACTATACACTGAATAAGTGACCCAGGGAAATATAAGGAACTAATTTTGAATAGTTTCATTCTCAAAAGTAAGAATTTGGGTTTCTAACGAAAATGAGTTATTTTTAATATCCATATATACACTTTTGTTTTATAGCAATTAAATACCCACATCAGGTAAACTCTGCCCAAGGTTGCCCTATATTTTTGGGTCCCTGGAGGGTTTTTGGTTTTTTTTTCTTTTTAGTTATTATTGCTTATTCGTGTTTGTTTTTTGTTTTTGCAGTTCTGTTGTTCAGCTAGAGAAGTTGTGAATTTTCTGCCTTAGCAGGACGGACTCTAACCTTAGGATACTAGACTAACACTTTTTGTTTTGCAACTGGAATTAGTAAAATACATTTTCTCCACTTATTCGGTAATTTTTTTTTTTTTTTTTTTTTGAGACAGAGTCTTACTCTATCACCCAGGCTGTAGTGCAGTGGTGCAATCTCGGCTCACTGCAACCTCCGTCTCCCGGGTTCAAGCAATTCTCCTGCCTCAGCCTCCCGAGTAGCTGGGATTACAGGCACCCACCACCATGTCTGGCTAATTTTTTTGTATTTTTAGTAGAGACGGGGTTTCACCATGTGGCCAGGCTGGCCTTGAACTCCTGACCTCAGGTAATCCACCTGCCTCAGCCTCCCAAAGTGCTGGGATTACAGGCGTGAGCCACTGCGCCTGTCCTGTTCTGTAATTTTTAAAGATTCTGACTTCACTTGGGTAAGGAGGGGGCAAAAGTACCTTTGACGAAATAATGCTTCAACAATAGCCCTCCCAGGGGACTTAGGCACACATGTCTCTCACCTCCACTGGGAATTACTTTATGTTTGGTGACAAAGACCCCATGGTAGTTTGCAAGGCCAAACAGTATAGTCATCCATCCTGTTCTCTTTTCTTCCTCTTTATGCACAGCCCCCTTCTTTCTTTCTTCTCTCTTATGTCTTTCTTCTTCTGCCTTGCTCCTTCGGCCTCTTTCTCCCTACCCACTCTTCTTTCATTTCTTTCTTTTGCCACTCCACAGCCTAGGCTGGCATGCTTCCCTGATTCCCCGATGCCTACCAAATGCTATGTTCCAGAAAAATTCTCCTGCTTCACATCAGCCCAGGGTTTGTTACTCAACACTCAATAGAATCAAAGGAGTGGAAGAATCCCAGCGGAGGAGGGGCTGTGGCTGGGTCTATGTGAATTCCCTCCTACCCAGCTTCCGTTCCAGGTTCTCCAGGATCTCCTAGTTCTATAGGATAGTAATGGCATTGCTTCAACTATGTCTAGTACTTCAAAAAAAGCCTGGAAGATATTGTATATTTACCCTCAATAAAGCCTGACCAAGTTAACTAAAATAATGGAAGGTTTCTTTCCTTTTTGGGGAGAGTGGGGGCCTGAGAGGTAGGGGAGGTCATGCAGCACCAACTCATTGTGAAGACTTCATCTCATATTCAGAAGTTCTGTGGCTCATGCCTGTAATCCCAACATTTTGGGAGGCCAAGGCCAGTGGATCACATGAGGCCAGGAGTCTGAGACCAGCCTGATCAACATGGCGAAACCCTATCTCTACTAACAACACAAAAATTAGCCAGGCATGGTGGTGTGCACCTGTAGTCCCAGCTGCTTGGGAGGCTGAGGCACGAGAATCGCTTGAACCCGGGAGGCAGAGGTTGCAGTGAGCCGAGATCATGCCACTACACTCCAGCCTGGGCAACACAGCAAGACTGCATCTCAAAAAAAAAAAAAAAATCAAATTGGTTGTGTGTGTTGTCTACAGAATAAAGAGAGTATACTGGAAAGAATATGGTAGAGAGGTGAGGCTGTCTACCACAACCAGAATTTTGTTTCTTGCAATAGTCGTGGGCAATTTACTTAACATCTCTCAACCAATGTACTCATTTGTAAAATGGGACAATAATTACTATTTTGCAGCCTACTGTGAGAATTCTAGATAACATGTGTAAGACACTCATTCATACAATACCTAATACACAATAAATACTTACTATGTTTTCTTTGTAAATGTAATTTATTTGGTAGATAAAAGTTTTTTCAAAGCATACAGCTCTTGGGGGAACAACGAATCTGATCATTGAGAGAAGAGGTTGGGAAGCACTCACGTAACATAGTTCTACATGGCCACACAGGTCTCCCTCAAGAACTGTCTAGTCTAAGGGCTCTGACTAGGGGATGTACAAGGAAGTCCCACATCCTTTGTGTTGATGAACAGACCCTGTCTTGAGGGAGACACTCAGTTTCCTGACTCAGTTTCCATAGTTTCCCATGGGAACTAATGCCTTAGCTCCATTTTCTTAAGCTTGCCTATTCCTCTGCTTGATTCCTAGGTGATTGTCTCAGAAGTACCAGGTCTGCAAGTTTATGGAAACTTAGCATTTTAGGTGGAAAGAAAAACGACTAGAGTGTCTTGGGGAAAAAGGATAGAAGGAAAGTTTGTGGAAAGTTGGAAGATCACACAAGCTTAGTTTAAGCCCCTTGAAAATGAGGAAATAGAATTTTTTTTTCCCAAAGAGAAAAGTACTATCCTAAGTCAACCTCTCTCATCTCAGCCTCACAGGGACTCTTCTAAGAAATGAGACTTTCTGGCTGGGCGTGGTAGCCCACGCCTGTAATCCTAGCACTTTGGGAGGCCGAGGCAGGCAGATCGCTTGAGGTCAGGAATTTGAGACCAGCTTGGCCAACATGGTGAAACCCCATCTCTACTAAAATTACAAAAATTAGCCAGGCATAGTGGTGCACACCTGTAGTCCCAGCTACTTGGGAGGCTACGGCAGGAGAATTGCTTGAACCCCAAGGATGGAGGTTGCGTGAGCCAAGATCCCACCACTGCACTCTAGCCTGGGCAACAAGCAAGACTCCATCTCAAAAATAAATAAATAAATAAATATATATATATATATATAAATAAATGACACTTTCTTCTACATCTCTTACCTCTTCCCTCCACCAGGGTCCTGACTATTTCCAAGTTCTTCTCTCTCTGTAAACACCCCCAGGATAGGAAGATAAGGTTGTTGCCCTTCCATAAGTGGGCTCAGGTTTACAATGAACAGCCAGAAGCTATCTAGCATTTGCTAGAACTGTGGTCCCAGGCCCCTGCTAAACTTCATTTGGTGGGACATCTTTAGCGAGTTGACCAGTAGATTCCAGCTTTTTAATCTTGGTGTTCTGTTGGGCAGGTCAGATGAATTTGGAATATTCTGTTTTAAGCTGAATTTATCCCTTATTATTTTAAGGGTTGTAACAAGTTGTTTTTTAAATGTTTTCAGTCAGCACATCTTTATTTATTGTCCTTAATACCCGGAGGCTACTTGAAGAAAGACTTAATTTTCAAAGTCTGGTAAGTAAACAATAGTTTCCCAATAACATCTTCAGGCAAACACCCAAAGACCTCATTTTCACCACAGCATTTGGGTTCTCCATAATTGCCTATTAGTATTGTGCTCAACCACAACATTTTATAATAATTTAAAAAATATTACGTACCTCTAAACACAAAGTTTGTTACCAGTTTTTTTTTCTTCTTTTTAATTACCATGTTTAACAAAAGACAAAAACAAGACAGGTTTAAGTGTGGTATTGACTAGACTCCAAACATATTAAATAAGTCACATAGGCTGGGTTGGGTTTCACACGAGAACTGGTTTGGAGATGGTTATTCACTGTTCTCCCAAGAATATAAAAATGTCCAGAGGAGACAGTGAGATAAGGAGATACATAGCTTCAGCTCTGTGGGAATTTCTAAGGCTTTAAAATTCACTCCAGAATCCTGCAAAATTCCTTGATGTTGAGCTTGGCTGCTGATGCCTTCTTTTGTCTAGATCCTCTGAAGCCATGCACTGAGCCTCCAGAAATTTACTCTAGTCTTTCTTTCTACTTGTGACCAAGAGGAAAGTTGGGCAAAGGGGTTGTATTGGTCAGATAGGCTAATTGTTATAAGAAATGACCTCCAAATTTCAATGGTTTGACCCCATGCAAATATTGTTCTTGTCAAGGTCCAGTATGGATTGGTAGAGGTGGAGGTGTGTGGAATGTGGTGATTTGATTCTATGCAGTAATTCAAGCATATAACCTTCTTCCATCTTGGGGCTATGTCTTCCGTGGGGTTCCCAGAGTCCTTTCCATCCAGCCAGTGGAAAAGAGAGCCTGCAGAGAACTGCACAGGAGGACTGTTATGGGCCACATCTGGAACTGGCACCCATCACTTTCGCATGCCTTTGACTGAGTTCAGTCAATGGCCCTACATGTTGAGAGAGGCTAGGAAGTACAGTCTAGCTCCATGCTCAGCTCACAGCAGTTTCTGCCACATGGAAAAACAGAGAGCTCCTTAGAGCAGGCAGACAGTCCTGTTCTTGTATATCGTCAAAGATGTGGAAAATAAATATGCTAACTTATTTTCAGTTTATTTAATGACCAAAACTACCATTAATGTCTTGGTCGGTTTCTGGAAAAAGTCCATCCCTCAAGCTCACTATTACCACAAATCAGTCCAAACTGGAACTTAACTTGTTCATACATAGGACTTTCCAGAGTTCCAAGATACCTGGACCAAGCCCATGCAGACATGCTGATTGTAAGTTGCGAACACACTTGCATGTTGCTCTTCTCATCAGATGGTTCTCATTACAAAATCTGGCAAGTCATCTGCCCAAAGCCATGTGGCATATCTAAACCAAACTTTCTCACATGGGACCTATGAAAAGAATAAATGTGTTATAAACATTTGAAAAACTGTCTTCATATCTGTTTTAGTCAGTTTGTGTTGCTATCCCAAAATACTATAAACTGGGTAACTTGTAAACAACAGAAATGTATTTATTGCCCACAGTTCTAGAGGCTGTAAAGTCCAAGATCAGGTCATCAGCAGATTTGACGTCTGGTGAGGACCTGCCTTCTAGTTCATAGAGGGCGTCTTCTTGTTGTGTCCTCACATGGTGGAAGGGGCAAACTAGCTCTCTGGGGTCTCTTTTATGAGGTCACGCACTTATCCCATTCCTGGGGGTTCTGCCCTCATGACCTAATCACTTCTCAAAGGCTCCACTGCCTAATTTCATCACCTTAGGGGTTAAGTTTTAACATATAAATGTGGGGAAGACATAAACATTTAGCTCATTGCAATATGTCTTCATAAAATATTTTTAAATGTTTTCGTCTTTTCTCGATCAATGTATTTCTCACGGTTGTCATGACTCCGTTACTGTTTGCACTCTTTCTTCCTGTTTCTCTCATTAACCAATTTACAAAGGCTATTTCATAGTTCAGCTATTTTAGAGACATCCATTTGTCCTCATTTACTCACAGGCTAGCATTCCCATTGAGATTTTAGCTTCCTCAAATAATGTTTGTTATCATCTCATATAAAGAGGATGATGTACAAGGGAACACTGGTAAGGTTCTGACATGCACTTTGTGCCATTTTTCTAGTTATGGAGGTAACTTTTCTTTCCTTTTTCTTTTCATTTTATTTTATTTTATTTATTTTTTGAGATGGAGTCTTGCTCTGTCATCCAGGCTGGAGTGCAGTGGCATGATCCGAGCTCACTGCAACCTCCGCTTCCCAGGTTCAAGCAATTCTCCTGCCTCAGCCTCCCGAGTAGCTGGGACTACAGGCGTTGCCACCACACCCAGCTAATTTTTTGTATTTTTAGTAGAGACGGGGTATCACCATGTTAGCCAGGATGGTCTCGATCTCCTGACTTCATGATCCACCCGCCTCGGCCTCTCAAAGTGCTGGGATTACAGGCATGAGCCACTGCACCTGGCCTATTTTTATTTTTATTTTTTGAGACAAGATCTCACTTTGTTGCCCAGGCTGGAGTGCAGTGGCACAATCTTGGCTCACTGTAACCTCTGCCTCCCAGGTTCAAGCAATTCTCCTGCCTCAGCCTCCCAAGTAGCTGGGATTACAGATGTGCTACCATGCCCAGCTAAGTTTTGTGTTTTTAGTAGAGACAGGGTTTCACCATGTTGGCCAGGCTGGTCTCGAACTCCTGACCTCAGGTCATCCACCCGGCTTGGCCTCCCAAAATGCTGGGATTATAGGTATGAGCCACCGTGCCCAGCCTATGGTGGTAACTTTTCACTGGTCCATCTATGCTTTCCTATTATAATCCAAGTTATGCACTTAGGATGTGAATTATTGGGTTAAGGGTGCAATCTTCATTCATGTATTTATTCATTTCTTTTCCATTTGTTCATTCCAAAATAATTGTTGAGTACCTAATATGAACCAGACAGTGTGCTAAATGCTGGAGTCAGAGCAAAGAATAATAGATATAAGGTCCCTACCTTCATGGAGCTTATGGGAGAGAAAGGTTCTAAATAAATGTTAATGCAAAATGTTAATTATAATAGTAATATTTATATAAATAGCTTATTTTCAAAAATGGATAACCTTGAATCACCTTTTTTTTTTTCTTTTAACTGGGGTCTTTCCTCCTCTGTAAAAACCAGCTTCTTTTTTTAGGGTAATCATTCATTGATTCTTTCATTTGCTCACTATTTAATTCAATTATTTATTTATTTATATTCATTCATTTGTTCAATATCATTGTAAAACTACTCCTTGCTATTCACTATGCTAAACTGTCAGAACACAGAAATAAAAATATAAGATTCCTGATCTCAGGGATCACAGTCCAGTTGAGGAGACTAGCATGTAAACTACACAGTACAACGTGATGAATGTCATCATGGAGAAAAGTGCAAAGTGCAGTGGGACAAGGAAAAGGAGGGGGCCTACATCTGCCTACCTAGGTCAGGGAAGGCTTCACACAGGAGGTAGCACTTCACAAAGGAGGTAGCACTGAGGTCTGAAGGGTGAAGAAACCTTTGCCACGTTGAGGAAAGGCATGAGATGGCTACTTAACAATCAAAGATTTGAGGCTGGGCACGGTGGCTCATGCCTGTAATCCCAGCACTTTGGGAGGCCGAGACGGGCAGATCATGAGGTCAGGAGATCGAGACCATCCTCGCTAACACGGTGAAACCGTGTCTCTACTAAAAATACAAAAATTAGCTGGGCATGGTGGCAGGCACCTGTAGTCCCAGCTACTCGGGAGGCTGAGGCAGGAGAATGGCGTGAACCCGGGAGGCGGAGCTTGCAGTGAGCCGAGATCATGCCACTGCACTCCAGCCTGGGTGATAGAGTGAGACTCCATCTCCTAAAAAAAAAAAAAAAAAAAAAAAAAATTTGGCCGGGCATGGTTGCTCACGCCTGTAATCCCAGCACTTTGGGAGGCTGACGCAGGTCAGGAGTTTGAGACCAGCTTGGTCAACATGGTGAAACCCCATCTCTACTAAAAATACAAAAATTAGCCAGGTGTGGTGGTGCACACCTGCAGTTCCAGCTACTCAGGAGGCTGAGGCAGGAGAATCACTTGAACCCAGGAGGCAGAGGTTGCAGTGAACTGAGATTGCGCCACTGCACTCCAGCTTAGGCAACAAAAGCGAAACTCTGTCTCAAAAAAAAAAAAAAATCAAAGATTTGTGCTGTCCTTGCACAGTATTACGTTTATGGAACTGGCCCAAACAACTTCCAATTCCCTGTACGTCTCCATGGGGGCAGGTGACCAGTTCTCGTTAGTGGAATGTGAGCAGAAGTGATGTTGGTCATTGCTGGGACAGACAAAGACGTAAGTTTGCCTTTGCTTCCTTCTCCTTCCTGGCTGCCAGCTCTGGAAGCGAAGGCCTCTGAAGCTGAGAGGCTGGCAGAGCTTCAAAATAGAAGGACCCTGGGTGGAAGGCTACATGCAGCTGTTACATGGATAAGAAATAACCTTCTGTTGTGTTAATCTACTGACATTTCATAGCTTGCTTGTTACAGCAGCAAGCTCTACCATAATTAACCCAAGGCATATCAGGCAAAGCAAATAGTATGTGCAAAGGTTTATAAATGTTTCTAACATACAGTACATGCTCAATAAATATTTAATATTGCAGTCAGGGTATTAGGAGGAAGTACAAGTAGTCCAATATTGCCAAAGAATAAAATATGTGACTGGTAGGGGTGAGAGGAGGTTGGCTGGATTGAGAGGCATGGGCCAATCAAGAGAATTTTGGCTTACCCTCATGGGAAAAGGGAAGCCAATGAAGAATATGAAGAGGAGAGAGGCATGATCACTGGAGTAGCAGTGTATTAGTCCATTTTTATGCTGCTGATAAAGACATACTTGAGACTGGGAAGAAAAAGAGGTTTAATTGGACTTACAGTTCCACATGGCTGGGGAGGCCTCAGAATCATGGTGGGAGGTGAAAGGCACTTCTTACATGGTGGTAGCAAGAGAAAAATGAGGAAGAAGCAAAAGTAGAAACCCCTGATAAACCCATCAGATCTTGTGAGACTTATTCACTATCACGAGAATAGTACGGGAAAGACCAGCCCCCACGATTCAATTACCCCTCCCCGGGTCCCTCCCACAACACATGGGAATTCTGGGAGATACAATTCAAGTTGAGATTTGAGGGGGACACAGCCAAACCATATCAAGCAGGGTCTCTGCAAAACATAGCAGCCAAGAATTTCCCTTAATTGTCTTCAAATGTAAAATGCTAATCCAAAGAGGAGAGAGAAAGGATGTTAGAACCAGAAGATATCATCGTAGTCTGGTCAAACCTTGTTCAACAAGTGAGGAGAGTGAGGCCCAGAGAAGTTAAGTACCTTTGCCAAGATCACCCAGCTAGAACTTGGCAGGGCTGGGGACTAGAAGGCTCATCCCTGGTGCCAGTCCTACAGCCTTGCTCTTTCCACTGTGCCACTGTGCTTCAAAGCAGCTGAGACCAGCTGGTGTGCCTGTGTTTTCAGTTCCCTAACGAAGACACTGGGGATTCAGAGGCAGGGTATTTTCCATGGGCGGCTGTCCTTTCTGTAATTCCTCATCTGGCTTGAGCCTATTTTGGAAAAGGTCCATTTTTTAGTATCAGATTTCCCTGGAGGACCACTGGGAATGTGCTTAGTGGCCTGTGGGGTGCCCCTGCACTTTCTGAGTTTTTGTGGAGAAGATAAGAAGAAAGTAGCAGTGGTTTGAGCTCCTGGAAACTCTGCCAGGTCCCTTGGCATTTGGGGAGTTTGTTGGCTCGCAAAGAGGGACTGTGGTTCAGCCGGCCAGTTGACTGTCCTTCAGGGGTCAGAGCAAAGCTTTGTCTGTCTAAAGGATCAGATACCTATGGCTGACTTATTTTTTTCTTTTTTTTTTTTTGTGACAGGGTCTCACTCTGTCACCCAGGCTGGAGTGCAGTGGCATAATCATAGCTCATTACAGCTTTGACTTCCTAGGTTCAAGTGATCCCCCCACCTCAGGCTCCCAAGTAGCTGGAGCTACAGTGTGTGCCACCATGTCTGGCTAATTTTTTATGGGCAACATAGCGAGATCCCATCTCTAAAAAATCCCCTGGCTTCAAGTGATCCTGCCTCGGCCTCTCAAAGTGCTGGGATTATAGGTGTGAGCCACCGCGCCCAGCCTGACATTTTAATATCACTATCTTGTTCATCAGTTCACTACTTCTGGTTTTCACATATTGTTAAGCTCATTCAATATTCATTATAATTGTTTTCACTCCATGTACCACCCAAGACAATAGATCATACATTTGTTTTTCAATAGCAAGTAGGAGTATAGGGACAACTGTGCTGAGGTCAGGCTCAGAGAAACATGACATGTCCTCTGACTTAAGTAGGAATGGGTATTATTAAGTTATTTTACAACTAGGGGTGCTGAAACATAAGTTGGGGACGGGGGAGGTCGTTTGTTCAAAGTCTCCAAGATAACTGGCAAAAATAGATTCCTTGATGATTTTAGGCCAAGAATTTTATAATCATCTTACTTCTTGTCCTTTGATTGTATCATCTTTGCCTTCCTTGTGTGTTGCCCAATTGCCAGCTCAGTTAGTTATGATAAGGTATTCAGATAAGACTGCTGCCGGGAGTGGTGGCTCACGCCTGTAATCCCAGCACTTTGGGAGGGTGAGGCGGGCAGGTGATCTGAGCCCAGGAGTTTGAGACCAGCTTGGGCAACATGGCGAAACCCCATCTCTACAAAAAATACAAAAATTAGCTGAGTGTGGTGTCATGTAACTGAGGTCCCAGCTACTGGGTAGGCTGAGGGGGGAGGATCACCTGAGTCTAAGCAGGTCAAGGCTTCAGTGAACCATGATTGCATCACTGCACTCCAGCCTGGGCAACAGAGCAAGACCTTGTCTCAAAAAAAAAAAAAAAAAAAAAAAAAGATGAGAGATGAGATTGCTGCCTCAGTCCCTGCGGAGTGTCTTGGTGTCACTCAGAGACAAGCTCTTAAGCAGTCGCTTTGAAATTAGAGAGACATCTGACACTCACTACGAGAACTTAGGCAAGTTTCCTAACTTCTTTGAGCCTCAGTTTCCTTCTATGTGATATGGGGCAATAATAAACACTAATCCCCTGTAGGGATTAAATAAACTAACATTTGTAAAGCTCCTTTCTTAGTGCTGAGACACACAGTTGTCTTTTAAATTATTTCCCTTCTTGGCCTCTGAGAAGATCTCATTAGTAACATTCTGTTACCCACTTTCCATCTCTGGTCAAGATGAGAAATGAGACCAAAGAATGAGCAGATGGAGACCGAAATATCACCTTTGTCTTAGTCAGTTTAGGCTGCTATAATAAAGTACCATTGGCTGGTTGGCTTATAAACAACAGAAATTTATTTCTCACAGTTCTGGAGCCTGGAAATCCTAGATCAGGGTGCCAGCATGGTCAAGTTCTGGTAAGGGCATCTTCCAGGTTGCAGTCAATTCTTGCTGTATCCTTGCTTGCATTGCAGAAAGACAGCAAGAGAGCTCTCTGAAGGCACTAACCTCATTCATGAGGACTCTACCCTCATGACCCGATCACCTCCCAAAGGCCCCTCCTCCTAATACCATCACCTAGTTTTTTTGTTGTTGTTGGTTGTGGTGGTTTTTTTTTTTTTTTTTTTTTTTTTTCAGACGGAGTCTTACTCTGTCTCCCAGGCTGGAGTGCAGTGCCATGATCTCGGCTCACTGCAACCTCCACCTTCCGGGTTCAGGTGATTCTCCTGCCTCAGCCTCCCGAGCAGCTGCAACTACAGGCATGCACCACAACGCCCAGCTAATATATATATATATATATTTTTTTTTTTTGGTACTTTTTTGTATTTTTAGTAGAGACGGCTTTCACCATATTGGCCAGACTGGTCTCAAACACCTGGCCTCAAGTGATCCGCCTGCCTTGGTCTCTCAAAGTGCTGGGATTATAGGCCTGGGCCACTGCGCCCTGTCCATCACCTTATATTGGTTAGGATATCAACATATAAATTTGAGAGGTTGTTATTCAGTCCATAACCACCTTGATTACTGATAAAGGCTGTTTATTGTGAAAGCTAATGGTACAGCTGAAGGTAGACAGCTGAAGGTGATGTAGACTTACTTACCCCCTCACAAGTAACAGCGTTTGACCAGGGCAGGCCTTCCCATGCTGGGATAGGGAGGTTGGGTCAGAAAGAAGACCCCTCCCACTGGAGGAGCAGGGCGCAATGATATCCTCACTCTGGGCAGGCAGATACATAAGGGGAAGAAGGGAGGTGCTAGACTGTGTCCTCTTCACACATTCACCAATCGGATTAAGTCACTCCTCTAAGGAGGAAGAAGGAGACAGGCAGGACAGGGAGCTAGGAGTGTCAAACTCCACAGGGAAGGAAACCACAGAAGCATTTCCTCCAGTGTCCCCCTCTCCTTTATTCTGGGCCTGTTGCTTTGGAAGATTCAGGTGCTGATGGGGAGGTAAAGGCAGCTTCCGAGCACAAAAGGTTGGGAGAAAAATGTTGGGGAGAGAGGGAGAGCTAGGGTGGAGTCATCTGTAGAGGAAGAGCGATGTGCACTTGAATCCAGAAAGGGAAGTCTAGTTCAGAGTCAGGGGTTAGAGGTCTGAAGGGAGGTCAAAGTTCAGAGATCTCTTCTAGATGGGAAGGCACAGCAAGTGCATAACCAGAATTGCCAGGCATGGGAGAACATCCTAGGGCCAAATCCCGAGAGGATGGGGACAGCAGCGTTCCAATGGCACACGAAAGGTGGGTGAAAGTGATGTGTGTGTTGATTTGGGGCAGAGTGTGGTTCACCATTTTTCTTTTCCCTCTTCACGACAACCAGTGATGTTTCAGATAATAGTGGCTGCATCAGTCTGGGTCTCTGAGTGAAGATAAACTGGAGCAGAGTCACAGCTGACTTAACGCGGACAAGCAGCATGAACGGGATAAAAACTGTTGTTGTTGTAAGCCACTGAGATTTGGGGGTCGTTTGTTCTCGTAGCATAATCATAACTTTCCTGATGGATATGCCACTATAACATATCATTTCCTTCACAAAAGACAGTGAAGGAGAACTTTCAGTGACTCTGGCTGACTTTTGAGGAGGAGTATTACAAATGTGACAAGCCTAGATGTGGATGCTGATCAGTAGGTACAAGTCAGTCCCTGGCTGCATGACCTGCTTCCACACAGCAGCCTCACTCCCCACGTGGTTCAGATTTATGCTTTGATGACTTCATGACATGGATCTTTTAAGTCACCAAGGAAGAGCCAGATATATCAAGTGGCTTGATATATTTGTACTCAATGAAAGCTCACTAAATTCTTGTACAAGTATTTGTACTCAATGAAAGCTCACTAAATTCTTGTGTAATATTTAATAAGTGGATAAGAAGTTAATGGAAGGGGAAGGGAATGGTGAACAGAGGTTGATTAATGTACAAATATACAGTTAGAAGAAAGAAAACCTAATGTTTGATAGATCAGTAGGATGATCCGTATTGTAAACTATAGTTTACAACAATCAATTTTGCATTTTTTTTTTGAGTTGGAGTTTCGCTCTTGTTGCCCAGGCTGGAGTGCAATGGCACAATCTTGGCTCATTGCAACCTCTGCCTCCTGGGTTCAAGCGATTCTCCTGCCTCAGCCTCCCAAGTAGCTGGGATTACAGGTGCCCACCACTATGCTCAGCTATTTTTTGTTTTGTTTGTTTTTTTGAGACAAAGTCTCACTCTGTTGCCCAGGCTGAAGTACAGTGGCGCAACCTCGGCTCATGGCAACCTCCGCCTCCCGGGTTCAAGCTATTCTCCTGCCTCAGCCTCCTGAGTAGCTAGGATTACCAGCACCCACCACCATGCCCTGCTAATTTTTGTATTTTTAGTAGAGATGGGGTTTTACCATGTTGGCCAAGCTGGTCTCAAACTCCTGACCTCAGGTGATCCACCTGCCTCGGCCTCCCAAAGTACTAGGATTACATGTGTGAGCCACCACACCCAGCCTTTTTGTATTTTTAGTAGAGACAGGTTTTACCATGTTGGCCAGACTGGTCTCAAACTCTTGACCTCAAGCGATCCACCCGCCTCAGCCTCCCAAAGTGCTGGGACTACAGGCGTGAGCCATGGTGCCTAGCCAATTGTGCATTTCAAAATGGCTAGAAGAGGATAATTTAAATGTTTCTAGCATATAAATATTTGTCTTTTCTTCTTTAAAAGACAAATATTTCAGGTGATGGATAGCCCAGTTACACTGATTTGATCTTTACAAATTATATGAATGTATTATCACATGTACCCTCCCAATATGTACACCTTTTATATATCAACAAAAATAAAGGAAAAAAGTTAATGGATTATGATCAATAGATGTAAGATCTGCCCATTCTCTCCTTTTCTCTTCTTTTGAGGGCAATTTTCTTTAGTCTTTCTCTCTTTTCCCCTCCTTTTCCTCCTTTATTTTATTTTATTTATTTTATTTTTGAGACAAGGTCTGGCTCTATTGAGCAAACTGGCATACAGTGGTGTGATCTCAGCTCACTGCAACCTCTGCCTCCTGGACTCAAGCCATTCTCCCACCTCAGCCCCCTGAATAGCTGGGACTACAGGCACACCACGCCTGGCTAATTTTTGTATTTTTTGTAGAGACAGGGTTTTGCCATGTTGCCCAGGCTGGTCTGAACTCACGAGCTCAAGCAATCCGCCCACCTCGGCCTTCCAAAATGCTGGGATTACAGGTATGAGCCACTGTGCCTGGCCACCTTATTTATTTTTTATTGTTTTGTCTTCTTTATAATCCAGGTGATCCAATAATAACTATAACTATCATTATTTAGTTTAAGGAGGGGCCATATTCTAAGGCCCTTGAATGCAAAGCTTGTCCAGCTTTGAAGACGGGACCCAGGCATTCTTTTTCCATTGATAATACTTAGTTTAGGTGCTCATTATCCTCATCTGGAGCATTTTAACTAGAGAGTAGTAGTTGTGGTATTAATAGTAACAATAATTATTATTAACATTTATTGAATGTCTACTGTGAACTTTTTTTTTTTTAAGAGACAGGGTGTCATTCTGTTGAGATCGTAGCTCACTGCAGCCTCGAACTCCTGGCCTCAAGCAGTCCTCCCAGCTCAGCCTCCCCAGTAGCTAGGACTACAGGCATGCACCAACCATGCCCAGCTAATTTTTAAAATTTAGTTTTTTGTAGAGACAGGGTCTCACTACGTTGCCCAGGCTGGTCTCGAACTCCTGGCCTCAAGAGATCCTCCCACCTCAGCCTCCCAAAGTGCTGGATTACAGGCCTGAGCCATTGTGCCTGGCCTATGAGGTATGTTTTTGCATGCACTGTTATTCAATTCTTAAACCAATCCTCTGGACTAAATGTAATTTTTCTTATAATGCCACTTTGTAGCTAGGAAATGAAGACTGAGAGAGATTAAGTGAAACTTGGAGGTTAGCCACCTTTCATTCATCCAACATCCAACATATATTACTGAGTGTTTACTGTGTGCCAGACACTGTTTCAGACATGAGGATAGAGCTGTGACTAAGACTATTCTCATGAAGCTTTTATTCTAGTGGGAGAGGCAGATAGGAAACTAGTAAATTAAGAAACAAGAGGATTTCAGTAATGATTAAAGCTATGAGAAAACTAAAATAGGGTAATTGACATGACTGACAGGAGTAGGGGGAGATTGTGCAACACTGGATAAGAGATTCAGAAGACCTAAATTATGTGAAGCCAGCAGTGCAACGTTTTGGGGTAATGATCTCATGACATGCATCTTTGCAAATGCAAAGATCCTGAGAGAGAATGAGCTTGGTATGATCAGCAACAGTAATTGAACTAGAATTCAAAACTGGGTCATATTTTTATTTCTTTTACAGCTTTAGTGAGATCTATTTCACATACCATAAAAAAAGTTGCCCATTTGAAGTGTAAAGTTTGGTCCAGGTGTGGTGGCTAACACTGGTAATCTCAACACTTTGGGAGGCTGAGTCAGGAGGATCACTTGAGGCCAGGACTTCAAGACCAGCCTGGGCAACAAAGAGAAACCCAATCTTTACAAAAAATAAAAAAGTTAGCTGTGTGGTGGTGCACACCTGTTGTCCCAGCTACTCGGGAGGTGGAGGTGGGAAGATCACCTGAGCCTGGCAAGGTGGAGACTGCAGTGAACCATGATTGCACCTCTGCATTCCAGCCTAGGTGACAGAGCAAGACCCTGTCTCAAAAATAATAATAACAAAAATAAAGTATATAGTTCAATGGTTTTTTTTACTGTATTAATACTATTGTGCGACCATCACAACTATCTAATTTTACAGCCTTTTCAACATCCCCCGAAAGACTCCTATACCCATCAGCAGCCATTCCTTGTTCCCATTCCCCACCCTCAAGCCCACTCCAACCCCAGGCAACCACTAATCTACTTCCTGTCTCTATGGATTTGCCTATTCTGGACATTTGGTATAAATGGATTCATACAATATATAGTCTTTTGAGACAGGGTTCCTTCACTTGTTTTCCAGGTTCATCCATGTTGTAGCATCTATCTTCAGTAATTATTACTTTTTTCTGGCTGAAAAGATTCCATTGTATGGCTATACCACATTTTGTTTATCCATTCCTCAGTTCATGGACATGGATTGTTTTCACGTTAGGCCATTATAAATAATGCTGCTATGAACATTCACGTACAGGTTTCCGTGTGGACATATGTTTTCATTTCTCTTGGTATATATATGGCTAGGAGTAGAATTCCTGAGTAATTTGGTAACTGTATGTTCAGCATTTTGAGGAACTGCCAAACTGTTTTCCAAAGTGGTGCCACCATTTCACATGCTCACAAGCAATAGATGAGGGTTCCAGTTTCTCCAGATCCTTACCAACACTTGTTCTTGTTATTATAGCCATCCTTGTAGTGTGAAGAGATGTCTCACTGTGGTTTTGACTTGCATTTCCTGAATGACGAATAATGTTAAGTATCTTTACATGTGCATAATGGCCATTGGTATATATTCTGTGGCAGAATGTTTATTTAAATTATTCATCCATGTTTTTTTTTCTTTTAATTTTTTTTTTTTCTTTTTTGAGAAAGAGTCTCACCCTGTCACCCAGGCTGGAGTGCAGTGGCACAATCTCAGCTCACAGCAACCTCCACCTTCCGGGTTAACGCAATTCTTGTGCCTCAGCCTCCAGAGTAGCTGGGATTATGGGCTAACACCACCACACCCAGCTAATTTTTTGTATTTTTAGTAGTGACGGGGTTTCACTATGTTGGCCAGGCTGTCTTTGTCCATGTTTTAATTGAGTCATTTGTCTTTTTATTCTTGAGTAGTAGTAGGGTTCTAAAAATATTCTGGATATGAGTCCCTTGTCAGATACATGATTTGCAAAGATTTTTTCCTGTCCTGTGGACTGTCTTTTCACTTTCTTGATGGTGTTACTTGAAGAACAAAAGATTTTACTTTTGAAGTTCAATTTATCTATTTTTTTCTTTTGTTACTTCTGCTTTGGTGACATCCAAGAAACTATTGCCAAATCCAAGGTCATGAACATTTACTCTTGTTTTCTGATAGGAGTTTTATAGTTTTAATTCATGCATTTAGGCCTATGATCCATTTTGAGTTATTCTTTTTTTTTTTTTTTTTGTATAGTGTTGAGAGTTCAACTTCATTTTTTTACAGGTATCCAGTTGTCCCAGCAACATTTGTTGAAAAAACGGTTCTTTCCCTATTGAATTGTCTTGGCACTCTTCAGAAATTCAATTCAATACCAATGTGAGGGTTTATTTTTAGTCTCTCAAGTCTATTCCATTCATCTATATGTGTATCCTTATGCCTTATGTCGTGATTACTGTAGTTTTCTGGTAGGTTTTGAAATCAGGAACTATGCCTCTTCCAACTTTGTTCTTCCTCTTCAAGATTGTTTTGGCTATTTTGGGTTGTATTTCCATATGAATAGCATGAGCAGCTTGTCAATTTCTGTAAAATAAAAAAAAAGTTGGGATTTTGATGGAGATTGCATTGGATTTCATTTTTCAGGATTATTCATTGCTAGTGTATAGAAATACAATTGATTTTTGTTTATTGATCTTGTATCCTGCCATATTTCTTTTCTTTTTTTTTTTGTTTACAGTCTTGCTCTGTCACCCAGGGTGGAGCGCAGTGGCATGATCATAGCTCACTGCAACCTCCAACTTGTGAGCTCAGCAATCATCCCATCTCAGTCTTGTGAGTGGCTAGGACTACACATGCACACTCAGCTAATTTCTAAATTTTTTGCAAAGATGGGGTCTCACTATGTTGCCCAGGCTGGCCTTGAACTCCTGGCCTCAAGCATCCTCCCACCTCAGCCTCCCAGAATGCTGGGATTACAGCCACCATGCCCAGCCACTGCCACATTTCTGAACCTGTTTTATCTCATACTCTTATGGTGCTTTACTGCTTACTCTGTGGGAGGCATCATGTTAGACACTAGAAATAAAAAGATGGGCCGGGCATGGTGGCTCATGCCTGTAATCCCAGCACTTTGGGAGGCCAAGGTGGGTGGATCACCTGAGGGTGGGAGTTTGAGACCAGCCTGACCAACACGGAGAAACTTCATCTCTACTAAAAATACAAAATTAGCCGGGCATGGTGGCGCATGCCTGTAATCCCAGCTACTTGGGAGGCTGAGGCAGGAGAATCGCTTGAACCCGGGAGGCGGAGGTTGTGATGAGCCGAGATAGTGCCACTGCACTCCAGCCTGGGCAACAAGAGTGAAACTCCGTCTCAAAAAAAATAGAAAGATGAAGAAAATATGGTCTTTGTCCTGAAGAAGCTTATAGCCTAATTCAAAAAGTAAGACATAAACTTATTGATTAAACAGTAGCCCTTGACAGCAACATACAGGGAAGTACGTAATTGCCAAATGAATGTTACAGATGATTAGAGATCTAGCAAAGTTCAGGGGATGAGGAGGGACGTGGAGGCTATAGAGGTCTAGGAGAAATAGAGGAGGAGGGATCTGAGCTGGGCTTGAAGGCTCACCTCCTTCCCTTCCTTCTTTCTCCCCTTCCTTCTTTAATTTTCTTATTTCCTTTTCTCCCTTTTCTCTTCCTTCCCATCTTCTTTGAAAACATTAATAGAATATAACCATGGTTGGTTATCATTTCTCAAACCTGGCGATCATCAGAATCTCTTGGCAAGCCTTTTAAATATACAGATTCCAGAGTCTCATGTCAGACCTATTGTATCATATTCTCAGATGGTGGGGCACGGACAACTGCATTAAAAGTTTTATCTGATTTTCAGCCAGGTTTGGAAATTTCTGGATATGACTATAGTCATGATTTCCACATGTGGACCAATCCTCATCTTCATTCCACTGCACCTCTGACTCTGTTTAGGATGCTCACAAGGCCAGCAGGTCACACGGGCACCTAGTAAGGGAGGGGAATTGGGCCTGTGCAACAGCTCCTCCATTCATGAACAGCATCTCAATCTGCATACGTTACTGAGAGGGCTCTTCAGTGTCATTTATGTTTATGGGGATGGCTCATTATACAGATCAAACTTTTATTTTCTGTAACTGAGAATCTAAGAATCTCAAAAGATCCTTCCGCTATCGATGGCCATGACCCTCAGAGTTACCTGTGGGATATGGACTCATTATCCAGATTTAATAAATAATAATGGCTTGCCATGATAAAACCTTCTAGTTACAAGAGAAGGCCCTTCCCTCCCTCCCTCCCTCCCTCCTTCCCTTCCTTCCTTCCTTCCTCTCTCTCTCTTTACTGCTTTCTTTCTTTTCTTTTTTTTTTTTTTTTTGAGACAGCATCTCACTCTGTTGCCCAAAACAGGCTGGAGTACACTGGTGCACTCACAGCTCACTGCAGCCTTGACCTCCTGGGCTCAGGTGATCCTCCCACCTCAGCCTCCCAAGTAGCTGGGACTACAGGCATGCACCACCACAGCTGGCTAATTTTTGTATTTTTTGTAGAAACGGGGTTTCATGATGTTGCTCAGGCTGGTCTAGAACTCCTGGGCTCAAGCTATCTGCCCATCTTGGCCTCCCAAAAATGCTGGGATAACAGGCGTGAGCCATTGTGCCCGGCTGAGAAGGCCCTTTCATTTCAACTCTCTCCAGAGGTAACCAATCTGTTGAAGACTGTGAGTGTCCTTCCCACATGTTTTTATAGTTTTACTACAAGATAGGCAAGTTTTGCATGTTTAAACCTGTATATAAATAGTGTACATATTTTTTCTGTGGCTTTTTTTCTCAACATTGTGATTTGGAGATTTATCTGTGGTACTTGTAGAGCTAATCCATTCTATATAACATAATATTATATTATATAATACCGCAATGTGGTGCTCCATTGTGTAAATGTTCTAGAATTTATTCTCCTGTGGGTGGATATTTGTTATGGCCAGTTTTTTGCTATTCCAAATCATGATGTAAATCATGCCCTGGTGTACGTCTCCTTGAACACACGTGTGAGAGTTCTAGGGAATATATCTAGAACAAAAATTGCTAGGGAATAGGATATGCGCACTTCCAACTTGACTAGATTGCCTTCCAGCTTACTGTCCACAGCAGCTGAACCAATTGTTATATATCTCATCAATGATATACAAGAATTTGTCTTGTCCCACATTCTAACCAACGGTGTCAAGTTTTTTAAAAATACACATATCTAAGCCCTATTTTCATAGATTCTGATAGGTTCACTCTGGAGTGTGGTTTGAAATAGGCTACAGGTGGTTCTAAAACACAAATAAAGTTAAGTCTGCTCCAAGTATGCATGTGTATATGATCTAATATATTGATATGTGAATTGTCACGCTGAAGTTACTCTGGTGCTCTGTTGGTAGCATCTATGTTGGCTGGATTTAGATGTTTGAGGAAAGGGTGGGGAAGTACCACTGTCCAACATACAGATACACTTTGAATAAAAAAGCGGTCTGTGATTTACCAGTGCACTGGGCTGTAGTTGATCTAAAGCCCTACCTTTGCCAGCTACGTGAATGGGGTGGGCCCTTTCTGAGTGCTGCCTTCCCTCTTACCAGGTGTGTGGCTGGGTATCAGCTGTCAGGGCTTGCATACGTGCGGTCGCTTAGGGCAAGGTGCCTGTCAGCTATGTCTGCCAGCCCGCTGGGTGGTGTCACTGTGTGGAGCATTTGTGGCTTTTTCAAAGCCCTGAGGAATCTGAGAAGCAAGTGAGGGGAATGATGCATGAAAACAAAAGGCAGTGGAAAGAGTGACCAGCCAGCAGGCTTCAGCAGGCTAGAACGCTCTGTCCTTGTTATTACTGCTTCAGGAAAATGCTGCCAGCTTCCTGGCAGGGCCTGGAAGGTAGAGGCTTCTTGAGAAAACAAGGATAAGTGATGCGTACTCTGAGGCTGAGATTCCGGTTCCCCAGCCTCCCCACTTTTCCAGCAGAAGCTGCAGGGTGAGGATGGGGAACCGTTTGCTCCTTGGTGGGTTTGGCCAGTCTTTCATTCTCTCCTGGCTGCTGTCCTAAGAGTTTTTTCTCCTTTCTTCCACTCATAAGCAGCACAGCTCTGGTCTCAGAGGCCTAGCAGGGCTGGCCTGGGAGGGAAGCTGGGCGGTGCCCTAGGCAGAGTTGTTCCCCGAGGAGTGATGTGAAGGTCAGCCTAGGGGAGGAAAAAGGGCCTCAGCCATAATTCCCATTCAAGGAGTGTTTGCCAAAGATGAACCTCCTGGTGTGGGGCAATGAGACACGGGTTGCGCTCATACCTTGTCCACTTTCCCCCTGGTACCGCATTCACAGGATAGCCTAACCCAATTTTCCGAAATGAGGTAGAAGCTCAGCAAAGGTAAGCGTTTCCATGTTAACTTATTATCAGATGGATGTGAGGACGTGTCGTAATTGGACTTGCCGAAGGTCAACTTCTATTTTCCCTCCTGACAATCACCTTTCTTTGGCATATAAAATACATGGATGCAAAATTAGGGAAGAAGTCAGCATTCTTTTCTTCTCTTAAAAAGTAGCGATGAGGATAAAGAATAAAAATAGGCCTCTGTAGATACAATAGGGCTGAGCTGAGGGTGTGGTTTGCTTGGCAACAGCTCAGGCAAAGCTATTTCTCTTGGTCCTGGAATGCCCTTGACTTCACCTCTGCCTGATGCAGTCTTAAGAGACCAGCTTGATTGTGAGTTTTTTTGGTGAAACTCCCATCAATAGTTAGTCATTCCCTTTTTTCTGGCCCCATAGCATTTTGCTCTTATAAAAACCATTCATCATATTGCGTGACAATTACTGACTTGGGATCATGCCTTATTCTCTGCGTGTGTGTTTCCTCAGCATCTATGGACTTTTTTTTTTTTTTTTGAGACACAGTTTCACTCTGTTGCCCAGGCTGGAGTGCAGTGGCGCCATCTCACTGCAACCTTCGTCTCCCGGGTTCAAGCGATTCTCGTGCCTCCGCCTCCCAAGGAGCTGGGATTACAGGCATGCATTATCATGCCGGGCTAATTTTGTATTTTTAGTAGAGACAGGGTTTCACCATGTTGGCCAGGCTGGTCTCGAACTCCTGATCTCAAGTGATCTGTCTGCCTTGGCCTCTCAGAGTGCTAGGATTACAGGTGTGAGCCACTGCGCCTGGCCAATGGACTATATTTTAACATAGTAGTTCTTTGATAAATGTTTATTGAATGAATCAAAGTTCCTAAGAAGATATCAGTCCTCAGCTCTGATATTTTCTTAATTATCCCCTGCCTTTTCCTTTGTGGGGTGATCTGCAAGCAGTTTCATCTGCATGTGGAATGGAGGACATGCTAAAAGTAAATGTAGGTTTGTTTTTTTTTCCTCCCCCAAGGAATTGCCTCAGTAGGAATGGGTGTTTCAGATATATCATTCTGTTACAGGTACAAAAAATTGTTTCCAGGAAACACTGCCATCATTATCTCTGAGAGGCAAGTCAGTAGAAATTGTTATTTTCCATTTACAGATGGACAAATGGAAGGTTTCTTTCTCATTTACCAATTACAGAATGTCCACTCTGTTTAAAGTACTGTGCTAAGATTTTTATGGGCTACAAAGATGTACAAGACAAGGTTCTTGTTTCAAATAAGAATGTCATAATCTTATTTGGATAAAACAATATTTATATAACAAAAGAACTACAACTCAGAAGCATATAGTTTGAGGCATATGAGTGGTCCCAAAAGGAGCCCCAATGGGCCAGGCATGGTGGCTCACACCTGTAATCCCAGCACTTTGGAAGGCCAAGATGGGTGGATGGCTTGAGGCCAGGAGTTTGAGACCAGCCTGGGAAATGTAACAAGGCCCCATATATACTTTTTAAAAAATTAGCTGGAAGTAGTGGTGCACACCTGTGGCCCAGCTTCTTGGGAGGCTGAGATGGGAGGATCGATTGAGCCCTAAAGATTGAGGCTGCAGTGAGCCACAGTTGTGCCATTGCACTCCAATCTGGGTAACAGAGTGAAATGAAACCCTGTCTCAAAACAAAACAAAACAAAAAGTACCAAAGGGAATATAAAAGGCAGGCAAAAGAATGTCCAGCTAAAGTGATCAGGTATATCCTCCTGTCCCATCTGAGATGAATAGGTTTTGTGCTGGTTATTCTCCATCTGGCCCCTGTACTGGTTTTCTGTCACTGCCGTAACAAATTACTACAAACTGGATAGGTTAAAACAACAGAATTTTATTTTCTTACAGTTCCGGAGGACAGAAGTCTGAAATCAAGTGTTGGCAAGGCCACACTCCTGAAAGCTCTGGGGGAGAATCTTCTCCTTGCTTCTTCCAGCGTCTGGGCGCCCCAGGCTTTCCTTGGCTTGTTGCCACTCCTCTGAGGTCACATTGCCTCCTCCTTTTATCTCTTAAAGTTTCTGCTTCTCTCTTATAAGGATACATGTGATTGCATTTAGGGCCTACCACAGTGATCTAGGATAAGGTCCTCCTCTCAAGCTCCCGAACTTAATCACATCTTTTGCCATGTAATGTAACATTCCCAGGTTCCAGAGATTCGGCTGTGGGCATGTTTTGTGGGGGAGGGGAGGAGAATATCATTCAGCCCATTATAGCCCTGATATGGTTACGCTTTGTGTCCCCACCCAAATCTCATCTTGAATTTTAATCCCCATAATCCCCACATGTTTAGGGAAAGACCAGTGGGAGGCGATTGGATCATGGGGGAGGTTTCCCCCATGCTGTTCTCGTGATAGTGAGTGAGTTCTCATGAGATCTGATGGTTTTATAAGGGGCTCTTCTCCCTTTGCTTCTTACTTTTCTCTCTCCTGACGCCATGTGAAGAAGGTCCTTGTTTCCCCTTTGCCTTCTGCCATGATTGTAAGTTTCCTGAGGCCTCTCCAGCCATGTGGAACGGTGAGTCAATTAAACCTCTTTCCTTTATAAATTGCCCAGGCTCCAGTAGTATCTTTAAATTATAGCAGTGTGACAGTAGATTAATACAAGCCCCATGTCCTTCTCTGCCACACTCTGTTCCCGACAAGGATGTTACCCCACAGATTTCATCCCCTGGGAGCCAGTGCCCTCTGGCTTACTCTTGGGTTTGTCCAATGGCAGGCATCAGCAAGTGTCAGAGGGTAGGAGGCAAAAGAGGTTGAGATATTTCTTCTCCTTTCCTCCCTGCTTTAGCGCCATGGGTTTGGCATTAGGTATGCCCCTTCACAGTTCTAGCTCTTTCTGGACTCTGATAAACTATTTCTCTTCAGGCCTGGACTTCTACTGCTACTCGACCTTGGGTGCCTCAGTATCCTCTTAAGTTCCCGCCACCCTCCCTACATCCTTGTAAATATCAATTTCATCAAATGATTTTCAAAATCCCAGCGCAGTGTGCCTTCAGTTTCCTGCCATGATCTTGAGTGACAGAGATTCCAAGAAGCAAAAATTTAATTTTCAGAACGGAGAGATATACTCAGGTTACCTCAATCTAAGCTTAAGACTAATACAAGCCCCATGTCCTTCTCTGCCACACTCTGGCAACGAGGAGTGGGAAGGTGATTCAGCACACAGTGCCGCCCTAGCAACTGGGTTATCTCGTGGGCTCTTCAGTAGTCAGTATCTGTTGCTTTGCACTCTAATTATCTGCTAGTATTGTGACTCTCCACTGCCCTTGCTGCACAGTACTTTCTATTCTTTTCTCATCTCACAGCTTCTATTGCTGCATGCTTTTTGCTGCCACATGACCTCAGCTTTCTTCCTTCTCTCTGTGTATCTTTTAGTTTCTGCCCATTTCTAACTGCTGACTCCCTCTTTGTATTTCATATTCAACTCAACAGAAGAATCTGCCTGGTTTGGCTGTTCACCATCAAGTGCAGGTGGTTAGGCAGAGCCTTCTTTTAAAAAAAAAATTATTTTTTTAAAGTAGAAGTAAATGGGGGTCTCACTGTGTTGCCCAGGCTAGTCTTGAACTCCTGGGCTCAGGCAATCCTTCCACCTCAGCCTCCCAAAGTGCTGGTATTACAGGCATGTGCCATCATGCCCAGCTATCAAAGCCTTCTTGATAAACCATCTCATGAGCATAGGTCTGATGCCCTAGATCAGGTGTCCCCAGCCCTGGCCTAAATGGCTTTGTTTGGAATGGCAGAATAAATTGTTATGTAATTTGGTGTCCTGTCTATTAGAAACCTAGAAGGGGGTTTATGGGTGTGGCAGACATGACGACACTTGCAGGAAGTGGGGAAGGATGGTTATTAAAACCTACAAGTAGCTAGGTGTGGTGGCTCACACCTGTGGTCCCAGCACTTTTGGAGACCAAGGTGGGAGGATCCCTTGAGGCCAGGAGTTTGAGACCAGCCTGGCCAACATAGCAAGACCTCATCTCTACAAAAAATGAAAAAACAACCCCAACCGCAAATCCTTACCAATGGACTTTAATAAGCTACAGGATCTAGTACCCACTTGTTTCTTATCTCTTACTACCAGGAAGCAGCAGAGCATACTTTAGTGTTTAACAGCATGCATCACTAGAGACAGACCACCTGAGTTCCAATCCTAGCTCTATCACTTGATTGCTGTGTCATTGGGGGGCAGTTATTTAACTTTCCTGTACCTCAGTTTCCTCATCTGGAGAAGGTAAAATCAGTATCTACTTCATAGACTTGGTGGGAGAATTAGTTAATATCTTTCATGTGCTTCAAATAATGCTACTAGTAAGGGCTATTTAAGTGTTTATTAGCTAAATAAAATATTTCCCCCCATTCACTACATTCCAGCCACATTGGCCTCATTGCTGCACCTCCAGCAGGCCAAGCACACTTCTGACCAAGGGCCTTTTTGTTTGTTGTTCTTCTAGGGGGACACATGACCAATTTCCTTACCTCTTTCTATTCTTTGCCCAAATATTGTCTTTTAAATGATGACAATGCTATTTAAAATTGCAATTCTTGGCCAGGTGCGGTGGCTTGCACCTGTAATTCCAGCACTTTAGGAGGCCAAGGCAGGTGGATTACTTGAGGTCAGGAGTTCAAGACCAGCCTGACTAACATGGTGAAACCTCATCTCTACTAAAAATACAAAATTAGCCAGGTATGGTGGCAGGTGCCTGTAATCCCAGCTACTTGGGAGGCTGAGGCAGGAGACTCTCTTGAATCCAGGAGGTAGAGGTTGCAGTGAGCCGAGATCACACCATTGCACTCCAAGCCTGGGCACCAAGAGCGAAATTCCGTCTCAAACAGTAAATAAATAAAAATGAAATTGCAATCCTCTGTACACCCCTGCTTTATTTTTCTCATTATCACTTACCTACTTCTAATACTCTATGTAAATTTGCAAATTTGTTTTTCACCTATCTCTCCCACCTAAAGGGTAAGCAAGGGCAGGGCTGTTGTTTCATTCTCTGATGTATCCCAGGTGCCTAGAACATTGCATGGAACATAATGGGCACTCATGCTCTTTGTGGAATGAATTAACAAGCTGTATTCAGGTAAACAAACTTGGAATCTATTTTGAAGACTGATTTCTAAATGAGCTTCCTATGGTGCATGTGCAATGCCAAAGATCTTCCCAAAAGTTGTTCTTTTAAGTTGAATAGAGATGATCTCCCTTCCACAATATCATTTATTTTAATAAACTGATTAGCCAACTGTCTTTTCTCCCAAAAGATATTTAAAGGTAAACTTCAGCTGAAACTTAGGTCAACTTCTCTTTAATTCCTAATGAACATACTTTGAATTAATGAGATAGACCAACTCCTAATTAATTGCTGGTGGACTCTGTAGCACTGCGATTTATCCAACATGAGCTAAAAGCTATAGCTTATCATCAGGATATGGAAAGACAAGAAGTAATAACACTGACTCTAGGTCAGATAAGTTGCTAGGCTTAAATCTGTGAGGCAAATATCATCATCACCATAGTACAGATAAACAAACCAAGGCCCCAGATCACATACCTAATAGGTAATAGAGCCAGGATGCAAACCATCAGTTTCCAAAATCCGTGCTTTTCCTTATATCTCATTTTATTTTTATTTATTTATTTATTTATTTATTTGAGACAGAGTCTCACTCTGTCACCCAGGCTGGAGTGCAGTGGCGTGATCTTGGCTCACTGCAACCTCCGCCTCCCAGGTTCAAGCAATTCTCCTGCCTCAGCCTTCCAAGTAGCTGGGATTACAGGCATGTGTCACCACACCCGGCTAATTTTTGTATTTTTAGTAGAGATGGGGTTTCATCATGTTGGCCAGACTGGTCTCGAACTCCTGACCTCAGGTGATCCACCCGCCTCAGCCTCCCAAAGTGCTGGGATTATGGGCATGGGCCACTGCACCCAGCCCATCCCATATGTCATTTTAAGCTTCAAATTTCTCATTTGTGATATGTAGTAACAGTACTTATGTACAGAGTTGTGACAATTAAAAATAATATATATATAATGCAGAATACATATGTAATATATATAACACAATACAGCTTTCATTTATTTTATATATATATATTAAAAATACAGCTTTCTTTTATTTAACATATATAATGCAGAATGCAGTTTTCATTATGGCTGTACTTAGGAATGATGATGCGACTTTTCCCATGGGGAATAATCACAGCTGCTCCAGTTGGGTGACAGCAATAAGTTCTACAGAGGTGAGTTAGTTGGAGTAGTCACATTAAAAAAAAAAAAAAAGAAAAAAAAGACATTTAAATTAAAAAAAAAAAGTTTGAAAATAGGCCAGGCATGGCAGCTCACACCTGTAATAATGGCACTTTGGAAGGACAAGGCGGGAGGATCTCTTGAGACCAGGAGTTCGAGACCAGTCTGGGCCACATAGTGAGACCCCGCCTCTACAAAAGAAATTTAAAAATTAGCCAGGCGTGGTGGCGTGCGCCTTAAGTCCTAGCTATTCAGGGGGCCGAGGTGGGAGGATGGCTTGAGCATAGGAGTTTGAGGCAGTAGTGAGCTATGACCATGACACTGCACTCCAGCCTGGACAACAGAGCCAGGCCCTGTCTCTAAAATAAGAATAATATAGAGTTGACCTTACGGACTCTCACTAGTCAAATTTGAGGCAAGTTGATCATGAAAATGTTGTTTGTATGGTTGTATAAAAATGATAGTTTTTTTTGCAAAGCAAAAGCCATGCTTTCAAAGTGATTTAAAAAGTTGGGGAAGGGAAGAAAGGAGGCGAGAATGCCAGCTAATAAATGTTGAGAAAATGATGATGCTTAAGAAAAACACTGTTGTGCCATCCCCAAGGATCATCTGTAGATGATAAAGCCATTAAGTGAAAGGTTAATGGATATTAGGGCTCGAATCATGTCCCCCAAAAAGATATGTTGAAGTCCTAATCCCTAGCACCCCAGAATGTGCCCTTATTTGGAAACAGCATTGGGGCACAAATAATTAGTCAAGATACTGGAGTAGGGTGGGCTCCTAATCCAATCTGACTGCTGTCCTTATAAGAAGACCAGGGAGAACCTCATGTGAAGATCAAGGCTGGATTGAGGCATTGTAGCTGCAAGCCAAGGAATGCCTAGGGCTACCAGAGGCTGGAATAGGCAAGGATTTTCCCCTGCAGGTTTCAGAGGGAGCATGGCCCTGCCAACACATTCTTTTCCTACTTCCAGCTTCCAGACAATACATTTCTGTTTTTTAAGCCACCCAATTTGTGAGTACTTTGTTACCATAGCTCCAGGAAACTAATGGGGAACAGGACTGACACAGTGCACCAAGGCATCATCCCACATATATAAAAGATAGAGCTCTCCAAAGGAGGGATTTGTTAGTTACCACTTAATCAAGTTTCAAGCTTAACAGCACTAATAGTGGGACAACCCGACATTGTATATCTCCCAATATGATGCAGTAAGAGGTACACAATATCACTTTGATAGACTGATTGCAATAGGAGGTTGAGTTTATTTCGCTACCACTTACCTCTGGGCTGGCTTTGTCACTTGCTTTTGCCAACATAATGCAGTTGAAGTGACAGAGTGCCAGCTGTAAACCTAGGCCTCAATAGAGGCTTCTACACTCTTTCAGACCCTGCCTTTTCCATGAGAACATGCCAGGGCTAGCTTGCTAAGTGTGAGAGGCTAATGGAACTGAGCCCAGTCATCCCAGCTGAGATCATCCCAGACTGACCAGCTTCTAGTCAATTTACCAAATGACTTGGATGAATGAATCAGTCCAGCCAAAATCAGCTGAGCCCAGTCCAGAGCAGCAGAACTACCTAGCCAATGGTTCTTAATATTATGCCACTGAATTTTGGGATAGTTTTTTATGCAGTAATAGCTAATGGTTATAGTCATCTATGTTGTAATTTTTGCATTAGTTTAAATGCAAACTGATCATGAGGAAACAATCAGAAAAATGTGTAGTGAGAGACATTCTGCAAAACAACTGGACTAGATGCTACAAAAGAGTAAGTGCCTGGCCGGGCACCGTGGCTCACACCTATGTCCAACACTTTGGAAGACTGAGGTGGAAGGATCACCTGAGGCCAGGAATTCCAGACCAGCCTGGGCAACATGGTGAGACCATCTCTACAAAAAATAAAAAATTAGCTGGGTGTAGTGGTGTGCACCTGTAGTACCAGCTACTCCAGAGGCTGAAGCAAGAGGATCACTTGAGACCAGGAGTTTGAGGCTGCAGTGAACTATGATCACGCCACTGCTCTCTAGCCTGGGCAATAGAGTGAGACCCTGTCTCTAAATTAATTAATTAATAATAATAAAAGTCAGTGTCATGAAAAGCAAATAAAGTAGGGAAATGGTTCTCGATAGTCTAGAACAGGGTTTTTCAATTTAGGTATTAAATGACATTTGGGACTAGGTCATTCTTTGTTGTGGGGGGCTGTCCTGTGAATTCAGGCTCTTTAGCAGGCATCCCTGGTCTCTAGATACTAGATACCAGTAGCACCCCCAGTCATGACAATCAAAAATGTCTCCAAGCATTGCTAAAAGTCCGCCTTGGGGCACTGGACTAGAGAAACGGAATCAAATGCAATGTATGGACCTTGTTAATATCTTGGATCAAAGGCTATGTAAAAGACATTTGGTACGAATGAAGAAATCTGAATATGAACTTAAAGATGTTATTATTGAATCACTGTTAATTTTCCCAGGCCTGAAAATGGAACTGTAGTAATGGAGGAAAATGCCCTCATTCTTAGGAGATGTATGCTGAATTATTTTAAGTGAATAACTGTAAAGTATTCAACTTCCTTTCTAATGCTTCAATGGTTAAAAATGTATATTTACAGAAAGAGATAAAGCAAAAGTGAAAAAAGTGTTAATAATTGGTGAATCTAGGTGAAGCATATAGGCACGTTCCTTGTACTATTCTTCCATCTTTGTGGGTCTGAAAATTTTCAAAATAAAAAATTGGGGAAAGAACGAGTTTATTGCATCTCTACTGCCTGGCTCTTCATTAATCTAATGTGATAGAAGGAGGAGGCTTGTTTTAAATGAATCTGAGTGCTCATTTTGTGTTGCCTGGGAAATGAGCTAGCTCAAACCAGGTGTGGAGAGCGAGGGCTGAGGAAGGGGGCTTCTCTCAGCCTGAGAAACTGTACACAAGCTCATCTTCCCAAGGGACCACTGTCTTCCTTTCCCTTGTGTAACATTCCACAGGAACCAAAGTCTAGATGCTGGGCAGCTTGTGTGCGTTTCCCAGATATCTCTGGTAAACAGCTGACAATAAATTCCAGGCTGCCTGGTGCCAAGATAATCTGATTATTCCTTTCATGATAAGGCTGCTCTCACACTTGCTACATACAAAAAAGAGACCCAAAGAAGGACAGAGTTCCCTTCCTTGGAACACAAACCATCTTGTGAGGCTAGCAGGTCACCCAGAGGACGATGGGAGGATGGGGTTCTTGTGCCTTCCCTTCTCTTAATGACTTTCCCTTTGTAAGTTTTCTCTTTCCACAGAAAAACCTAATTTCTTAACCTCTACCGCGTGACAGGGGAATTCAAATCAAGCTCTGGTGCATTAAAATGGCAACTGCAAAGAGACCTATTTTGCAAGAGAGCTGAGGTTTATTTTTTTTAATTTTAATTTTTGCTCTTATTTTTATTTTATTTTATATTTTGTAAAGACAGAGTGTCACTATGTTGCCCAGGCTGGTCTCAAACTCCTGGGCTCAAGCAATCCTCCCACCTTGGTCTCTCAAAGTGCTGGGATTATGGGCATGAGCCACCATGCCCAGCCAAGAGCTAACATTTAAAACACAGGCAGAACTCAGAAACCAAAAAGATAAATGCTGATAAACGCATTGTGTAAAACATTTAAAACCTTTATATGGTAAGAATAAAAATGACAACAACAACAAGAAAACACCATGAATAGAGCTAAAGACAAATGACACGGTAGAAAAAGTTGCAATCCAACAGAAAAAGTGCTTATTTCTTTATTTTACTAAAAGATCTTACAGTTTTATGAGGGAAAAAAGAAAAAGAAAAAAGGCATAAAGAATAGGAACAAATATTTCATACAAATAGAGTGGCAAAAAGCCAGGTGTGGTAGTTCACACCTATAATCCCAACACTTTGGGAGGCCAAGGCGGGAAGATCACTTGAGCTTAGGAGTCTGATACCAGCTTGGGCAACACAGCAAGACCTCGTCTCTACTAAAAATAAAATAAATTAACTGGACATGGTGTTACTTGCCTGTAGTGCCAGCTTCAAGGGAGGCTGAGGCAGGAGAACTGCTTGAGCTTGGGAGATGGAGGCTGCAGTGAGTAATGATTCCACTACTGCACTCCAGCCTGGGTAACAGAGCAATGTCCTATCCAAAAAAAAAAAAGGAAAAAACACTTGAAAAAATACTTAGCTTCATTAGTGCTTAGAAAAATGCAGGTCACAACAATGTCATACCATTTTTACCTATGAGTGACAAAAATTTTTAAATTCAATAAAACTTAGTTTTGGCAAAGTTACAGTGAAACTTACACTGTCGATGAATATAAAGGAACAACTTTTTTGGCGGTTACAATTTAGGAACATGTAACCCAATCTTAAATGTACATATATTTTGATCCAGCAATTTCATTGAAAGGAATTTATCCTACAGAGAGTCATACAAGTCCCCAATGACATGTGTATAAGGATATTCATGGAAATGTTGTTTATAATAATAGTGTAAGTAGAAACGATTTAAATGTTCATCAGTTAGGCAACAAATAAATTTATGGCCCATCCAATGATTAAAACATCTACATGTGCTATTATGGAAATATTTCTGCTATATTACTAAATGAACAAAGCAAGGTATAGGATGATATATATTATTTGCTCTGTGTAAAAATGGAGTCTATTTTATATATCTTAATATAGAAAAAATACACCAGAAATAATTAACAGTGCTTGCCTTGTGATAAGAGTGGGAACAAGATTTTTCCCTTCCATTTTAAATCAGTTTGAAGTTTCAATTTACAGTTGCCCCTTGAAGAACATGGGTTTGAATTGCATGGGTCCACTTGTATCTGGATTTTTTAAAACCAAACTCAGATAAAAAATACAGTAGTTGGCTCACACCTGTAATTCTAATTACTCGGGAAGCTAAAGTATGAGGATTGCTTGATGTCAGGAGTTTGAGACCGGCATAAGCAACATAGCAAGACCCCATCTCTTTATTTTCATTTTTATGTATTTATTTATTTTGAGATGAAGTCTCACTCTGTCACCCAGGCTGGAGTGTAGTAGCATGATTTCAGCTCACTGCAGCCTCAACCTCCCAGGCTCAAGCGATCCTCCCACCTCAGCCTCCCAAGTAGCTGGGACCACAGATGGGTGCCACCATGCCCAGCTAATTTTTTTGTATTTTTGGTAGAGATGGAGTTTCACTGTGTTGCCCAGGCTGATCTGGAACTCATGGACTCAAGTCATCCACCTGCCTCAGCCTCCCAAAGTGCTCGATTACAGGCATGAGCCACTGCACCTGGCCAAGACCTCATCTCTTAAGAAGATATATATACAGGCTGGGCATGGTGGCTCACGCCCGTAATCCCAGCACTTTGGGAGGCCAAGGAGGGCAGATCACGAGGAGATAGAGAACAGCGGATTGAGAACAGCCTGGCTAACACGGTGAAACCCTGTCTCTACTAAAAATACAAAAAATTAGCCAGGTGTGGTGGCGTGCGCCTGTAGTTCCCGCTACTTGGGAGGCTGAGGCAGGAGAATCGCTTGAACCCGGGAGGCGGAGGTTGCAGTGAGCCGAGATAGCGTCACTGCACTCCAGTCTGGTGACAGAGCCAGACTCCGTCTCAAAAAACAAAATATATATATGTGTGTGTGTATATATATACACAAATACTGTGTGTGTATGTGTGTACATACACACACACACACACAGACAGTATTTGCAGATACAAAGCCCAAATATCTTGAGGGCTGACTTTTTGTATCTGCAGGTTCTGTATGGCCAACTGCAGGCCTTGAGTATGTGTAGATTTTAGTATATATAGGGGCCTTAGAACCACTCCCCCGAAGTCTACTGAGGGATGATACAATTTTTATTATGGTCATGTATTACTTTTACAATGGAAAAAAAATGCACAGATTGTGCCTTGGAACACCTTTCAAAATGTCAATCAGTGCTCCTTATGATACTTTTGAAATAGGACAAGGTTGTGTGCAGGGTAAATTGTTTTTAGCTGGAGATGCGAATATGCAAATGGTACTCATCCATTGCAACTAGAAGTGTGAATTTTAGAACCTAGGAAGATTGGATCAGAGCAGTTACCAAGTTCATCCTTGAAGCAGCTCAGGTTCAGCCTTTAGCCAGACTCCTATTGGAAAGCCCAGCAAGGGAAAAATAATGTAATAGGACATTTTCTTTCTCCTTCTCTTTCTTTGCCTCTTTGTGGAATTTCTTTAGGAACATGCAAGTTAAGATATACACATGACGGCCGGGCGCGGTGGCTCACGCCTGTAATCCCAGCACTTTGGGAGGCTGAGGCGGATGGATCACGAGGTCAGGAGATCGAGACCACGGTGAAACCCCGTCTCTACTAAAAATACAAAAAATTAGCCGGGCGCGGTGGCAGGCGCCTGTAGTCCCAGATACTCGGGAGGCTGAGGCAGGAGAATGGCGTGAACCCAGGAGGTGGAGCTTGCAGTGAGCCGAGATGACGGCACTGCACTCCAGCCTGGGCGACAGAGAAAGACTCGGTCTCAGAAAAAAAAAAAAGATATGCACATGACTCAGAGGTACTGAGATATGAAAAAAATTTGCCAAGGTGCTTGGGTGATTCTTCCTCTTTACAAATGCATCATATTTGTGCCTGGCTGGTCCTCTTTAAAGCACCCAAGGTATTAATCTGAGAGGACAGCCTCTATCGGGGGAACATTTTTTTGTTCTCAGTGAAGTGGCACATTCAGTTCCTGGTGCAGGCTCACTCAATTTCCATTAGTCATTTCACAGCTGTATCTTGGGAAGAGAAAATTTCAAATACTTTTGGCTGATTTCACAAGTAAACAAAAAACAAGGCCTTCCCTCTTTTCTCACAGATCTTGTTTGTTTACAGTTTTCAAGTCAATAAAACACGTCTGTCTTTGTAGCTGTTTCTCCTAAGCGTTTTAGTTGTCTGCTGACCTATCTGCCTGGCTTCCACTCTACTCTTGTACCTAGATTTGTTGCCCTCATGTTGCAGGTGAATGCTGGACTACCCACTCTAGTTTGTTATTAAATCGATGGTGCAATTTTTGTTTGGTAGTTTAGTATTCTAAGGCTGTTCATGGACACCATTTAGAAACGAGGGTCAACTGTCAAGCGAAATACTGGATCCGATCATAGGTTTGTTATTTTTTAAGTTGTTTAAGGGCATCAGATTAGCACTTTGGGAGGCCGAGGTAGGAGGAGCGCTTCATGCCAGGAGTTTGAGACCAGCTTGGGCAACAACAGCGAGATTCTGTCTCTATTGTTTATAAAATTAAAACTTTTGAAAAAGGATATTAGATGAGTGCACAAATTTGTTATTATGGGGTCACTATGAATACTGAAGATGCACACACAGGGATCATTATTGTAGGGTGGTTTGTGACAGCTGGCCCTGTTTTAGTTATTTCCTCAAGAAGACACTTGAACAATTATTGCAATGCCTCCTCTCTGTAATTACAATAATAATCATGATGATTTTGCAACTGAATATTCAATTCAGGGTGTATACACTCAACTACTGTTTTTAGCTTGTTTCTCTTTTTACATTGATGTCAGCTGCTGTTGTCAGAATTGAACAAGAGAACCATTTTTCTGGTGAAGATCAATGAACTACATGAAAAAAGTAATCTGGGGCCAATACAGAAAATTATAAGAAAAATAATTACAGTTAGGATTTAAGGAGTGCTAACTATGAGCTAGTTTGTTTTCTCCTTGGAGAGAGAAATATAATATTTCAGCACTTATCTGCTTTTAAAACTAATAGAATATCTCATTTAACCCTTTTCCCATTTAGAAAAAAAGTGTAGCTCGCTGCCAGCACTCATTTGATTTTACATAAACATGCTCTTTGAGGCTGAAGCAAATCTGACTGATTTTCAATGTGAAAATAAAATATAAAAACTGTTCTTAGAGTTAATTCTAAACAGAACTAACATCAGAATCATCTGAATCATCAGAATTGTCTATTTCAGAGAAATGGGATTCATCAAATGAATCTTTGGCCAACTGTTCGTTAACGATGTTAACATCGCACATAGGAATGCTACGTTTTCTAGGATTTGACATTTTCAGCGATCGAGAATTGCTGTATTTTGTAAATGGAAATACCACCTCTAAAAATAGAATGCTATAAACAGAATGATGTCTTTTGTTTCCAAAGTCAATATACTAGACCGATGTGAAAATAATAATAAAAGCAAGATATTTTGTGGCAAAGTTATCTCGGGGTAAACGCTGCAGCCACAAGCGCTGCTGGTGAGTATTCTTGGGGCAAACGAGAAAAGGGTTAATAATTATAACTATCTGACAATGCTTTTGCTTCATATTATAGTCAATTAAGGAGCTGGGAGTGGGAAAGATGATGAAGCAGAGAAGAGAGGTGTGTAATTGTGGGTAAGGGGGAGAGAATAGAAACTAAAGGAAAATAAGACACGGAAGAGTGAGGTGCAGAGGCTAAGAAAGAAATACAAGAAATAGGTGCAATAAGAATGACAATGACGAGGTTGGAGAGCAGGTGAAGGAGACGGCAGGCAGGAAGGGAGAGGAAGGGGAAGAGAAAAATGGCTGGAGAGTGGGGAGAGAGACAAGTTTGGAGGGTGGGAAAAAAAAGCATTTGTGTTTGTTTTTAAGATCAATGTGGGGCTGGGGGTGGTGGCTCATGCCTGTAATCCCAGCACTTTTGGAGGCCGAGGCAGGTGGATCACTTGAGGCCAGGAGTTCAAGACCAGCCTGGCCAAGATGGCAAAACACTGTCTCTAGTAAAAAAAAAAAAAAAAAAAAAAAAAATCGCCAGGTGTGGTGGGGCACACCTGTAATCCCAGCTACTCCAGAGGCTAAGGCAGGAGAATCGCTTGAACTCCAGAGAAAGAGATTGCAGTGAGTTGAGATCATGCCACTGCACTCCAGTGTGAGGTGACACAGTAAGACCCTGTCTCAAAAAAAAAAAAAAAAAAAAGAAAAAAAAAGAATGTGGAATCTCTAGAGCGTGGCATTCATACCACCATCACCTGTTACTGGTTCTCTCTTTGAAATACTGATTAGCCACTGTTCATAACTCTGTAGGTATTCAAATCATTTTAATTGTAAACCTGATGGATACGGTGGGAAGGCAGAAATGGAAATCTTACAAGGTGGATGTTTATGCTGGCTGCCATTGCAGTATTTGGTTTCTTCATGCTGGCTTTTCGGGAGAAATTCCAAAGGGAGGAGGTGAGCTCAGCTGTCAGTTACTAGCAGCTTCCTGCCTTTTCTTATCCTAAGACAATGTGAGAAAGTCTCAATCTTGGCTGTACATAGACATCTTTTGAGGAACGTACAAAAATGTTGATACCTATGGTAGATAAAAGAAAAGTTGATGCCTAGGCCCCACCCCTAATATGTAATTGGTTTGGGATGTGGGGTGAGGATTTTTAAAAGTTCCCCGTGTGAAGCCAAGGGAGAGAACTGCTGCTCAGAGGCTTCACTATAAATATGTTCACCAGAGAATCCCATTATAACACTGATTATTTTGGGGGCTATGACATCAGTGAACTAAACATTCAGTTGGATAAAACTCAGCCAAAGGCCAGAGGTTCTCGACCTTTGTGCTATACATGTAGTAACTGGCATAGCTGTGAATTGCCTGTGGAGCTGTGGGAAGAAGGAGATCCTCTTGAGGCTTATTTGGAACTCTGCAGGAAGAAAAGAAGTCATCAACATAAGAAAGGTCTCTATTAAAAAATTATGTTCAAGAAATACTGAACTTGATTTTAACATTATGAGGGCGTCTAGTGTCTCTTGGAAGGCAAACTTCAATTGTCCTTTTCAGACTAATCTGAAATCAGTCCAGGGAACCTGGAGAAATGGTTTGCTGCTTTTCTGCTTGTTTGTTATGGTCTATAGCTCAGTTCATTCCTTGTCACATAGGACAGCCCTGTGTTTTCTTGCCTTCTGACCTGCTCTCCAAACTTCCAGAATATGGTTCTTTTCAGGAGTGAAACTATCTAGGATTTGCTATCACCAGGCTCTCCTACCTCTGTCATTCCCCAGTTCTCTCTGTTGCAGTAACACTGAAACTTATTTAACCTGCCCATCACCTGTGCTGATATTTTCAAGGGGAAGAGGTGGAGATAGAAGCTATCCCACCAGCCCCATCCTTTGATGCCAGGTAACATGTACAATATTTCCATTTAGAGTGGCCTTCTGGAACCAAAACTCCCAATCTGGAAAGGGATTCTGATATGACAACTTTCATGTGAAATAGGAAAAGTTTAACTGACAATCCCACAGGGGCCAATACCTGTAGGAGGATGAGATTCTTTCTAGATGACTGTGCTATAGGGATAGCATTCATTAGGAAGTGTGGTATTTGGCCTGTGGCCTTATGGAGATAATACTATTTCTATCGCCTCTATTATATTTTACATTCCAACCCTTTCTGAATGCTCCATGTATATTAATTCATTTAGCATCTGACTACTCCATTGTGAGCTCAATAACCAGGTGTACACCCAGCCCCTGACTCATGGGAGGTGACCTATAGATGTTCACTAAATAAATTGATGAAAGTTTAACCAATCCAAGTGGAAGCAGGGGGAAAATGAAAGGAACTACTTCCGTCTCCTTCACAAAGACCAGGCTGATGATCTGACTTGTGGTGATGGGAGAAAAGTGTGGGAGATCTTGACTTAACATTTCTACCTGGAGCGCTGGGGTACTCTTTTTCTGAGCCAATTTCATTCTTCCCAAAAGGCTGTTTGGTTCCAAATACACTAGGCATCAGTGTTAATTGCTTTTCTGAAATATCATTTTGTCAGCTTCGTTTAGATGTGGTAATTTGCAAAGCAACCCCCAGCAGTTGACAGTTCATCCATAGCTGAGTGGTGTTCAGACATTTCCTGGGATTCCTGCCCGCCTTCTATGCAGCTGGCAGTGTTTGCCAAACCAGGATATGTGCTCAACCGGGATTAACTTGGAACCAGTAGTGCTTTGTTGTGTCTGAGATTTTTTAAAATTCTGAAAGGGTGAAGGCCAAGCCATTAGTCCAGAAAATAAAAGTGCAGTAACTTATAATTTAAGAATTAGCAGGTGCTTCAAGATGACCTAGTCCACACTGGGTGGATGAGGAAATTATGGTTTTGACAGGTTCAATGAGAAGGTCAGCTGGCTGGTCGCTGAGAGGCCAGGTCTACAATCTGTATTGTTTGTGTGGTACCAAACTGTGCGCTGGGGTCTCTAGATTTATGCTTGTGTGGATGTGTTTCAGCTACTGTTTCTTTCTGAAGCTCTTTTTCCCTGGCCAGAGACTTCCTGAACCTCCTTCATACATGTTTCAAGGTCACAGCCCAGACCAAAGTGTTTACAAAAAAAACTAAGCACTTATAAAGAGGAATTATTGCCAGCTCCTGAACTCCCAATGCCCCAGCTCCAACTAAGCTCTGCAGACCAAGGAAGGGATGAAGTGGTCTTTGGAACCAGGAATTTCTTGGTTTGGATGCCAATAGGAAAACGGATGAATTCTGTCTGATTTCTGCAGCAGGCGGAGGCTGCAGCTGCTGTTGCTGCCACCTCCTGGGAGAAGACAGACCTTAGCTTCATACCTGAAGCCAGCCTCAGTGTTCACCTGTGTCTTGGGCAAAGGGCCCATTGGGGCAGGACTGAAATTACTTTCTCCTGGAAAATAAAAGGGACATCCCCTTACTCAACAAACAGAACCCTGGTATTCTTTGCTTTTTGTTTGTTCGTTTTGGCAAGGTTATGCTTGAAGAAATAATCTCAAACAATGACAAAGTTGTAATGAGTTAATACCGGAACCATGAGAGAGCAGAAATAAGATTGAGGCAGAACCATTTGTTTTAGGAAAGTATCAGAGATTCCATCTCTTGGACTTCTGAATCCTGGGGTGATGTTAGGAATGCACGCACTTCAGAATTGTATGATATAAAGGATGCATGAATTTGGTGAGTCTCAACCTCTAAGAGTCTCGGTTTACTTGTGGGGCTGTTATGAAGATTAATTGAGATAATGCGTGTAAGTTCCTCATATGAGAAGTGTTCAATGTGAATTATTTTGAGGCAAGTTCACTCTTATATCCCCATTGTGATTTTCTATATTTATGGACCAAAAAAACTGACCAACAGCCCCATGCCTTTAATTCTTTCTAGTCTTCTGATTTATAGATGATCCCTAAGCAAACTCCTTTTATTTATTTAAACATAATAATACACTAGTGAGAAGAAATTCAGGAGGAACTAGGAGATTCAATTTTAAAAATATTTCTTGAGTGCTTATTATGTGCTGTATGTGCACAATATAGGTATAGGCCTCAAAAATGTCCCCTGAAGTACATTAGGAAGACCAGGCACAGTGACTCATGCCAGTAATCCTAGCACTTTGGAAGGCTGAGGCGGGAGGATCTCTTGAGGCCAGGAGTTTGAGACCAGCCTGGGCAACATAGGAAGACCCTGACTCTACAAAAAAATAAATTAGCTGGAGGAAGTGGCCCATGCCTGTAGTCCTAGCTACTCAGGAGGCTGAAGAGATAGGATCACCTGAGCCTAGGAATTCAAGGTTGCAGTGAGTTATGATCATGCCACTACTGTACTCCAGTCTTGGCAACAGAGTGAGACTCTGTCTTTAAAAACAAAACAAAACAAAAAATTACATTTGGAAAGTGGTTGAGAATTGGGGACTTGGGTTCTAGATTGAGATGTGTAAACAGCCTGGTTGTATAAATGACCTTAGGCATGGCAGCTAACATATTTGGATATTAGTTTCTTCATCTGTTGCATAATAATATCATAAAAGGAAATGCTTTTATTTACAGCAGAGCTTGCCTAGGGGATAGCGCATTGAATTCTGTATTGTGCTTCAACTGCCCTTTAACAGTTAGCGCTGTTAAAGAAAACATGAATTTTGAGTGATCCTGGTAAGCTGAAGGAAAACCCTTATAGGACCTATCTGAAGAATTTTTTCCCATGAAATATAGGTCTTGTTTTAACCAATCACATAGAGAGCTATGGATTTACTCTGGCCTATTTGGAGTGTTTGTTTTTCATCCTTTGCTGTGGTTTGAATGTTTGTGTCCCCTCCAAAATTGATCTTGAAAAATTCCCAATGCAACAGCTTTAGGAGTTGAGGCCTTTAGGAGGTGGTTAGGGAATGATGCTCTGTCCTCATGAATGGGATTAGTAACCTTATAAAAGGGCTGGAAGGAGCTAGGCAGGCCCCCTTTTTGCCCTTCCGTCCTTTCCACCATATGAGGACACAGCCATCCGTCCCCTCTGGAGGATGCAGCAACAAGGCGTCATCTTGGAAGCAGGGAGACTGGGCCCTCACCAGACACTGAACCTGCGGGCGCCTTGATTGTGGACTTCCAACCACCAGAACTGTGAGAAATGAATTTCTATTCTTTATGTGTTACCCAGTCTCAGTTACTTTGTTATAGAAGCATGAACAGACTCAGCCTTAAATAGCATAGCAACCATGAAACCCCTTCCTAACAATTAAAAACACATGCTTTTTGCCCTCAGCCAACTGGTGTGTTCCTTTGCCTGAAAAATAAACTCAGCTGTGTTTGTTTTGCTTTGTTAACTTTGGTGGCCTTGAGTAATATTATTATTTGACAATTTGAACAGTACTATAGAGTTTACTTAGTTCCCATATAGCAACTTATTTGGGAAGAAATGTGATGCAATCCAACAGGATGGGCTTTTGAACCAAAAATATTCTGGGTCTGTCACTGATTAGCTCTATTTCCTTGGATAAGTCATTGTATCAGTCAAGGTCCCAGTCTCTGCCTAGAATTCCTTCTGTTCAGGCTTTGTGGGGGTGACTCTTCATCACTGTACTAGTTTAAGTATTACCTTCTTAGAGAAGCTTTCTTTACCATCCAATCTAAAAATTACCCTGGTTTAGTCTCTACATAGCACAGACTAAAATTATCTGGTGGACTTATTTGTTATATTTTATTTTGCCCCACCAGAATATTAGCTGTATGAAGTAGGGCCCTTGTATGGCCTGTCTGCTTACCCCTGGCACATCACAGCCTTTCCATAAATATATGTTGCAAGGAAAAGAGAGTGGATAGGGACAAACCAAACACAATGAGTTATTCTCTCTCTCAGGGAAATATTTAATATGGAGACGCATACTGAAAGGCATTGGAGAGTGATATGGTGTGGCTCTGTGTCCCCACCCAGATCTCATCTCAAATTATAATCCCCACATGTTAGGGAAAGGACCTGGTGGGAGGTAACTGGATCATGAGGGTGGATTTCCCCTATTCTGTTCACGTGATAGTGAGTTCTCAGGAGAGCTGATGGTTTAAAAATGTGGCACATCCCCCCTTGCTTTCTCCCTCCTGCCACCTTGTGAAGAAGGTGCTTGCTTCTCCTTCACCTTCCACCATGATTAAGTTTCCTGAGGCCTCCCCAGCCATGTGAAACTGTGAGTCAATTAAACCTCCTTTCTTCATAAATTACTCAGTCTCAGGTAGTTCTTTATAGCAGTGTGAGAATGGAGTAATACAGATAATTGGTACCAGGAGTGGGGCACTGCTATAAAGATACCTGAAAATGTGGAAGTGACTTTGGAACTGGATTATGGGCAAAGGTTGGAACAGTTTGGACGGCTCAGAAGAATACAGGAAGATGTGGGAAAATTTGGAACTTCTGAGAGACTTGTTGAATGGTTTTGACCAAAATGCTGATAGTGATGTGGACCATGAAGTCCAGGCTGAGGTGGTCTCAGATAGAGATAAGGAACTCACTGGGAACTGGAGCAAAAGTCACTCTTGCTATGCTTTAGCAAACAGACTGGTGGCATTTTGCCCCTGCCCTAGAGAGCTGTGAAGCTATAAACCTGAGAAAGATTATTTAAGGTATCTAGCAGAAGAAATTTCTAAGCAGCAAAGCACTGAAGATGTGATCTGACTGTTTATGAAAGTTTACAGTCATATGCATTCACAAAGAGATGATCTGAAATTGCAACTTATGTTTAAAAGGAAAGCAGAGCATAAAAGTTTGGAAAATTTGCAGCCTGACCATGTGGAAGAATAGAAAAACTCATCTCCTGGGGAGAAATTCAAGCTGCCAGCTGCAAAAATTGGGTAAGTAAAGAAGAACCAAATGTTAATTGCCAAGACAATGCAGAAAATGTCTCCAGGGCATTTCAGAAACCTTCATGGCAGCCCCTCCCATCACAGGCCCAGAGGCCTAGGAGGGAAAAATGGTTTCATGGGCTGGTACCAGGGCCCCACTACTCTGTGCAGGCTTGGGACATGGCACCCTGTATCCCAGCCACAGTTGGGGGATGCAGGGTGCCATGCCCATTTTAGCCACAACTACAGCTCCAGTTGTGGCTAAAAGGGGCCAAGGTACAGCTTGGGCTGTTGCTCCAGAGTGTGCTGCCCCATGTCTTGGTGGCTTCTATGTGGTATTGGGCCTGTAGGTGTGCAGAAGGCAACAGTTAAAGTTTGAGAATCCTCCGCCTAGATTTCAGAGGATGTGTGGAAACACCTGGATATCCAGGCAGAAGTCTGCTGCAGGGGTAGAGCCCTCATGGAAAACCTCTACTAGGGCAGTGCAGAGGGGAAATGTGGAATGCAAGCTCCCACATGGAGTCCCCACTGGGGCACTGCCTAGTGGACCTGTGAGAAGAGGACAACCATCCTCCAGGCCCCAGAATGGCAGATCCACCAAGAGGTTTTACTGTGCACCTGGAAAAGCTGCAGGAACTCAAGGGCAGCCCATGAAAGCAGCTGCAGGGGCTGTACCCTGCAGAGTCACAGGAGCAGAGTTACCTAAGGCCTTGGGAGCCTACCTCTTGCATCAGCATGCTCTGGATGTGAGACATGGAGTCAAAGGAGATTATTTTGGAGCTTGAAGATTTAATGACTGCCAAGTTTCAGACTGGCAATGGGGTCTGTAGCCCCTCTGTTTTGGCCAGTTTCTCCATTTGGAATGGGAGCATTTACCCAATACCTGAACCCCTATTGTATCTTGGAAGTAACTAACTTTTTTTTTTTATTTTACAGGCTCCTAGGCAGAAGGGACTTACCTTGTCTCAGAAGAGACTTTGGACTGTAACCTTTTGAGTTAATGCTGGAATAAGACTTTCGGTGGCCGTTGAGGAGGAATAATTGTATTTTGCAATTTGAAAAGGACATGAAATTGGGGAGGGGCCAGGGGCAGAATGATATGGTTTGGCCCTGTGCCCCCACCCAAATCTTTTCTCAAGTTGTAATCCCCATGAGTCAAGGGAGGGACCTGCTGGGAGGTGAATGGATCATAGGGGCAGATTTCCCCGATGCTCTTCTCATGATGTGAGTAAATTCTCATGAGATCTGATGGTTTAAGTGTTTGAGACTTCCCTCACCAGATCTCTCTCTCCTCCTGCCTTGTGAAAAAGGTACTTGCTTCTCCTTTGCCTTCTACCATGATTGTAAGTTTTCTGAGGCCTCCCCAGCCATATGGAACGGTGAGTCAATTACACCTCTTTTCTTCATAAATTACCCAGTCTCACGTAGTTCTTTTTTTTTTTTTTTTTTTTTTTGAGATGGT
Organism: Gorilla gorilla gorilla; assembly: GCF_029281585.2. NCBI lineage: Eukaryota > Metazoa > Chordata > Mammalia > Primates > Hominidae > Gorilla > Gorilla gorilla. Next base: position 140,389,641 of record NC_073230.2, read on the forward strand.
ATCTTGCTCTGTCAGCCAGGCTGGAATGCAATGGCATGATTTTGGCTCACTGCAACCTCCACCTCCCAGGTTCAAGTGATTCTCCTCTCTCAGCCTCCCAAGTGGCTGGGATTACAGGCATGCATCACTACGCCCAGCTAATTTCTGTATTTTTGGTAGAGACAGGGTGTCACCATGTTGGTCAGGCTGGTCTTGAATCCTGACCTCAGGTGATCCACCTGCCTTGGCCTCCCAAAGTGCTGGGATTACAGGCATGGGCTACCGCGCCTGGCCTCAGGTAGGTTTTTTTGTTTTGTTTTTTGTCTTTTTTTTTTGAGACAGAGTTTCACTCCTTTTGCCCAGGCTGTAGTGCAATGGCACGATCTCGGCTCACCGCAACATCCATCTCCCAGGTTCAAGTGATTCTCCTGCCTCAGCCTCCTGAGTAGCTGGGATTATAGGCATGTGCCACCACACCTGGATAATTTTGTATTTTTAGTAGAGTTGGGGTTTCTCCATGTTAGTCAAGCTGGCTGCCAACTCCCAACCTCAGGTGATCCACCCACCTTGGCCTCCCAAAGTGCTGGGATTACAGGCGTGAGCCACGATGCCCAACCTAGGTAGTTCCTTATAGCAATGTGAGAATGGACTAATACAGATTTTACTCTCTGTAAAGATGGTAGCTTGTGGGGGATGATAAGACAACTGGGTCACTAGAGCTGGTGTGTCACCATAGCTGCTGTTATGCCTAAAAAAATGATGATCCATTGTCCAGTTTTCTATAAGGTTCAATATGTCTCAATCTTCGAATTGCAAGGGAACTAGAGAGATTATAATTTCCAGGCTTTCCCTGTGTATCTTACAATAAACCCCATCACTTAAAATCATGTCCTGTAGACAAAGGAGAGTTAAGATGTACCAAGGAGTTCTGAGGGTCTAACTACTAGGAGCCTCCTGCAGATTTTGAAATTTCTCTTGTCTTCTATTTTATCTTACCATTGTTGACCTAAAAGGAAGAAGCTGAGGCAAAATTAATATAAGTAGAGAGTTTATTTGGGACAAGCTTGAGGATTGCAACTTAGTAACATAGATTCCAGTTGCCGTGAATATACATTCTGAGTAGCAGCAGTTACAAGTGGATTTTTTTTTTGGAGGCAGTTTCACTCTTGTCACCCATGCTGGAGTGCAATGGTGTGATCTTGGCTCACTGCAACCTCTGCCTCCTGGGTTCAAGACATTCTTGAAGTCTTGAGTCTGCCTCAGACTCCCAAGTAGCTGGGATTACAGGCACCCACCACCACAGCTGGCTAATTGTTGTATTTTTAATAGAGACAGGGTTTCGCCACATTGGGCAAGCTGATCTCGAACTCCTGACATCAGGTGATCCGCCCACCTCAGCCTCCCAAAGTGCTGGGATTACAGGTGTGAGCCACCACACTCAGCCACAAGTGGATTTTTTTTTTTTTTTTGAGACAGGGCCTCGCACTGTTGCCTGGGCTGAAGTGCAGTGGTGCCATGTCAGCTCACTGCAAGCTCTGCTTCCTGGGTTCACGCCATTCTCCTGCCTCAGCTTCCCGAGTAGCTGGGACTACAGGTGCCCGCCACCACGCCCGGCTAATTTTTTGTATTTTTAGTAGAGACAGGGTTTCACTGTGTTATCCAGGATGGTCTTGATCTCCTCACCTTGTGATCCGCCCACCTTGGCCTCCCAAAGTGCTGGGATTACAGGCGTGAGCCACCACGCCCAGCCCACAAGGGGGTTTTTAAAAGGAAAGAAGAGGCAGTTCCTGAGTTATTTACCAATAATTTACATTAACATAACATAAGCTATTGATTGGCTATCCATTATTAAGCTATAGGATGTGGGTTATAATGTCTGGTGCAGCACCAGTAGGCTAATTTTCAGCTACTTGTGGCAATAGTAAGCAGTATAAAAAGATGAGTACGTGGCTCAAAAGGGGGTGTGTGTAGGACAGGATTGCCGTCTCATTTTAATACCTCTCTGGATCTGATAATGGAAAGGACTTGCATTCTTCAGATAAAAGTTCTTTTTCTCATTTCTTCCTTTTGATCAAAAATCTTTCTTTTTGAAAGCACTGATGATCAAAATCTGAGTGTCAAGGTATCCCTCATTGCCAGAAAGGCTCATTCCCAGGTAGTCCTAGCAGTCATTGATTTATAGCTGCCATCACTTGTGGAATCACCTCTTCAGTGTACCATGAATTTAGTTTTCTCAGAAGAAATAAAACGATGAGAGATACACAGCAGAAATATTTTGAGGTTCCCAGGCCTGTCAGAAAGTGACATTCTTTACTTAACACAGGACAGAAATCTTGAAAGGGAACTACGTAGACAAGGGACCAGGCCAGTCTTTCCAAGAGGCTTTTTAATTGCCTCTATAGAGTCAACCTCCATTCTTCAAAGCAGTCTGGTCATATCTGAAAATATGTCATTCCAGTCAAATCCTTAGTAAAATAACAAGTGTCTCCAATTATATCCTGTTACAGAAAAAATATTCTTATTAAATGTATGCAAATAACTAGATTGCCATAAAATAAGAGTACTCATGAATAGTTTCCAAATTTTGGAGTAATCAGTTAGAGAGAAAGGCAGATGTTTCAGTGTTGCTCACAAAGGTATTTTTACCCAATTGTTATAAAGTATAAATAAATAGCTCAAGGAAAAAAAGTTTTCTTGACTCTGGAAGACAAAATAAAAAAAACACCCAGCAATGTTTTAAATAAAAAGTCAGCAAATCATTTCAGTCTTCTGTCAGTTCAGTCACATGTAATTAATTCTTGTTCTGCTTGATGTTGAGTTAGCAATCTAAGGAACACATCAGTTTATTACATACCTGAAAGTTGTTACTTAGTCCAGTGATATGATCTCCAAAGTTATCAGAAATCTGTATTCAAGAGTACTTGTCAGGGTCCTATTCCATGAATTTCCTTGAAGAAAAAGCAAATTTTGAATTATAGACAATTGTAACTGCTTTATGAGAAGAAGAGAAATAAAACTAATTGTTTTAGATAGCAAAAGACTTAGAATAGCCATGGTTAAAGATGCAATTGACAAGGAAATTTGGTTATTCCTGTGGTTTACAACAGTTTAACATAATAATCATAATTATGACTGATAACATATACCAAGACACATTAAAATTTTAGGGATCTCATACAAAACACATTCATCCTAATATAACTCAAAGAAAGTTAAACACCATTATTTCTTTGACAATGCTTTCCATATGATTTTAACATGCTAAATATGCCTAATATTCCTCTCTTGGACTTCCAGAGGTTCCTTTTGGAAAATACTTAATTTTAGAATTTGAAATTTGATTTTAGGAAGTATGTCAAATTTAAAAGTTTAAAATATTTGACCAAATAGGATCATAAGTCACTGTAAAATAGTATTCATTCATTTAGCCAAAGTTATAATTCAAAGATTGCAAAAAGCAAAACCCTCTACTCTTTGATAGAGAGTAAACTCGGTTTTCCAAACAATCCAAAAACCTTATAAAGATGGCATGAGACCAGCAGAATCTCTCTTCCCCATTTTTTTTTTTTTACTTAAAAGGTGAACTTTTTTTTTACTGTTTCTTAAAAATACTTAAAAATCTTATTCAAAAGAGAAAACCAAATTTTACTTTTGCCTCAGTATATTATTAATCCTAAAGCTAATTTCATTAAATCCTTATAAACAAATCTATCAGATCTCAGGCAGGTATTTTTGTTTGTTTGTTTTTTGTTTTTTGTTTGTTTGTTTGTTTTAGATGGAGTCTCACTCTTGTTACCCAGGCTGGAGTGCAATGACCTGATCTCAGCTCACTGCAACCTCTGCCTCCCGGGTTCAAGTGATTCTCCTGCCTCAGCCTCCCAAGTAGCTGGGATTACAGGCACCTATCACCATACCCAGCTAATTTTTGTATTTTTAGTAGAGATGGGGTTTCACCATGTTGGCCAGGCTGGTCTCAAACTCCTGACCTCAGGTGATCTGCCCACCTCACCCTTCCAAAGTGCTGGGATTACAGGTGTGAGCCACCGCATCTAGCCCTCAGTTTTAACTGCATAAAATTTCTATAACCTTTAAAAATTTTTCTATTAAAGAGCAGATTAATGCTCCAAGAAAACCCTGTTATTCTGAAACAGGGGTCCCACATCAGTGTGCTTTAAATATCAATGCATAATTTTTAGAAAAGTTAATAATCTCCTTCTAATTTTAGCCAACTTCATCACATACAAAATTCTTTTCATGAGATTAATCTTATACAAACCTTTTACAACTTGCTTACACCTTCAGTTTTGTCCTATACTTCATTTTTTTTTTATATTGGTATTCTACTTAGGACAAAGATTTACTATCCCCCTTATCATTTTGACCAAAGTCCCCTCTTATGTAAAGGAAAAAAATTACCCTTTTCAACTTTCTTTACATCTTCTTTATATGCTCTCTATGTAAATTTCTGGCCTAGTAGTTTTAGTTACATATATTAACCACAATGTTAACTCTTAGTAACCCTAATTTTCAGTGAAAAACCTACGAAGTAAGCAACTTTATGTACCGTATGCAGAGCTCAGGACAAATGACAGTGCTATGGAGACAATGCCTGGAGAATCCAACTCCTTGCAGTAAAGCCAAGAGGCACAGCTCAACTAGGGATGATGGGGCCCAGGCACTGTCCCCGGGGCCACTTGTCTAGTCCTCAGAATCTAAAGGCTCAAATCCAAAGACATAAGCTCATAGACAAATTAAGCAAATACCAAAAAATACCATAAAAGCAATGGCCTTATGACCTTAAGACATTTAGCAGAGACAGTATAAACCAGTCTAACCAATAGATCTAGGCAAACATGTCTAAATTAAAATTTGAAGACGTTTATATTTTACTTTACCAATAATTTAAAAACTATCTTAATTTAAACCCAAGATTACTAAAGTCAAGTGACCTTGAAAAGCATTTGGGTTGGTTATATTATTTATGAGCACTTTTTCTATAAGTCAGTGGTACCATGTAGACAATATATAAACAGACATGTATACATGGTACACATAAATCAGACAGACACAGATAATGACTTTATAGCTTTAATTAAAAAATTTTAGCCACATTGAAACTGCTGGTGAACTGAGGTAAGAAAAACAAAACAAAACCAAGCAGAGAAAAAAATTTTAGTCATGAGACTGGTAAAACTCACTAGTTTAAAAGGACAGTTGGATTCAAACTGTACCTTTGTAAATGGAAAAGTTTAAAGTTTATCTGTTCCACATGGCTGAAGCTCGTACTGAGTTTTAGAGAAAATGCAGTAGTAACTTTATATCTCAAAGCACAAGGAGAAAGAATTTAAGCCTTTTCAAGGAGGAGTTTGGGTGTGTTGGAAGAAAATTAAAAATGGATGCCAAGGTAACACAAAATCACAGGAATCTATCATTGGATTTTATAAGGAGACCTATTTCACTTAGATAAGTAGCTTTTAATTTAGTCTGTTTTCCAGTTGGATCACTGAGCTCAGGGCAGAGCCTATTAAGGAGCAGGGCCATCAAAGCATTTACAGTTTTTAGAGCCTAATAATTTAAATATGTGAAAAGCAGATGCAATTGAAGGCAGAGCATCTAGAGCTTTATAAATTAAGGATTCCATTTTTAGGCTGAATCCTGGGTCCCCAAAAAGAGGGAAACTCCATGGGACTGGGCTATGCAACACTTTCATGGTGTACTTCAATACAAAAACATTTCTCTAAGTATTTAAACCGTGCCTTTCTTATCTTAACCAGCAAAGAAACCAGTAACTCCCTGTAGTAATAATAATAACCATTCACTGTAAACAACTGCTGTCAGCCACCTCCAGTACTATAGTTCTCACCAGCAACTTGCCAGCCATCACATACACAAAGGTTAAGTGTTCTCTCACAGAACAAAGTAATATCCAGTACTCCTAAAAGCCAAAGGGATCAGGTGACACGATACAAAAGAGAGCAGAGTTTTGTGCTGGAAACTGTCATGAAATCTCTCCACGACTCTTCACACTCCACAGGAAGACAGAAGACCCCAGAAAGGGAGTGAGAGGCATCTTTTTCTGTCTTCCTTTAGGGGTCTGAGTCATTAGAAGTCTCCTCTAGATCCTTTCATGTGGTACTGAAGACAGCAGAGAGATGGGAGGAGGTTGAGTCTCATTTTTGTTTGTTTTGTTTTTGAGATGGAGTCTCACTCTGTCGCCCAGGCTGGAATGCAGTGGTCCGATCTCGGCTCACTGCAAGCTCCGCCTCCCAGGTTCACACCATTCTCCTGCCTCAGACTCCCGAGTAGCTGGGACTACAGGCACCTGCCACCACGCCTAGCTAATTTTTTGTATTTTTAGTAGAGACGGGGTTTCACCGTATTAGCCAGGACAGTGTCGATCTCCTGACCTTGTGATCTGCTTGCCTTGGCCACCCAAAGTGCTGGGATTACAGGCTTGAGCCACTGCGCCCAGCCCTTGTTTGTTGTTTTGAGAGAGAGGGTCTCTCTGTTCTGCGGTACTGAAAGAAAAATAAAAAAATAGAAACAGGGTGTTGCTCTGTCACACAAGCGGGAGTGCGGTGTGGCATGATTACAGTTCATCTAGCCTTGACACATTCTGGGCTTAAATGATCCTTGACCTCAGCTTCCTAAGCAGCTGGGACTACAGGCACACACCACCATGCCAAGATAAGTTTTGTTTTTACTTTTTGTAGAGACAGGGACTCATTACATTGACCAGGCCGGACTCAAGCAATCCTCCCACTGTGGCCTCCTGAAGTGGGCTGGGATTACAGGCACGAGCCACCATGCCTGCGTGAATCTGTTTTTAATGAAGCTGGCTTTTGACTATGGAGTTCTTAAACACTTTTCGAGAAGGGGCCAAGATGGCCGAATAGAAACAGCTCCAGTCTGCAGCTCCCAGCGAGACTAATGCAGAAGGCAGGTGATTTCTCCATTTCCAACTAAGGTACCCAGTTCATTCCATTGGGACTGGTTAGACAGTGGGTGCAACCCATGGAGAGCAAGCAGAAGGGTGGGGCATTGCTTCACCACGGAAGTGCAAGGAGCTGGGGGACCTCCCTCCCCTAGCCAAGGGAAGCCGTGAGGGACTGTGCTACCCAGCCTGGATACTATGCTTTTCCCACGGTATTTGCAATCCGGAGATCAGGAGAGTCCTTCGTGAGCCTACACCACCAGGGCCCTGGGTTTCAAGCACAAAACCAGGAGGCTGTTTGGGCAGGCACTGAGCTAGCTACAGTTTTTTCATACCCCAGTGGCGCCTGGAACCCCAGTGAGACAGAACCGTTCACTCCCCTGGAAAGGAGGCTGAAGCCAGGGAGTCAAGTGGTCTTGCTAAGTGGGTCCCACTCCCACGGAGCCCAGAAAGCTAAGAACCACTGGCTTGAAATTCTCACTGCCAGCACAGCAGTCTGAAGTCAACCTGGGACAATTGAGCTTGGTGGGGGGAGGGGCATCTGCCATTACTGAGGCTTTAGTAGGCAGTTTTCCCCTGATAGTGCTAAGGAGACTGGGAGGTTTGGACTGGGCAGAATTCACCACAGTGTGGCAAAGCGGCTGTGGCCAGACTGCTTCTCTAGATTCCTCCTCACTGGGCAGGGCATCTCTGAAGGAAAGGTAACAGCCCCAGTCAGGGGCTTACAGATAAAACTCTCACCTCCCTGGGACAGAGCACTGGATTGTCCCCAGAGCACTGTGGAGGGGCTGCTGTGGGCACAGCTTCAGCAGCCTTAATCTTTCCTGCCTGCTGGCTCTGAAGAGAGCAGCTGATCCTGACAAAGGGTATTCTCCCAACACAGGGTACCAGCTCTGCAAAGGGATGAAGTGCCTCCTCAAGTGGGTCCCTGACCCCCATGCCTCCTGACTGGGAGAAACCTCCCAACGGGGGTTGACAGAAACCTCCCAACAGGGGTTGACAGACACCTCATATAGGAGAGCTCTGGCTGGCATCAGGCTGGTGCCCCTCTGGGACAAAGCTTACAGAGGAAGGAGCAGGCAGCAACCTTTGCTGTTCTGCAACCTCCACTGGTGACACCCAGGCAAACAGGGTCTAGAGAGGATGTTTAGCAAACTGCAGCAGACTTGCAGAAGAGGGGCCTGACTGTTAGAAGAAAAACTAACAAACAGAAAGCAACAACAACATCATTAACAAAAAAGACTCCCACACAAAAACTCCCATCCAAATGTCATCAGCCTCAAATATCAAAGGTAGATAAATCCACGAAGATGAGGAAAAGCCAGCACAAAAACACTGAAAATTCCAAAAGCCAGAATGCCTCCTCTCCTCCAAATGATCGCAACTCCTCTCCAGCAAGGACACAAAACTGGACAGATAATGAGATTAACGAATTGACAGAAGTAGGCTTCAGAAGGTAGATAATAACAAACTCCTCTGAGCTAAAGGAACATGTTCTAACCCAATGCAAGGAAGCTAAGAACCTTGATAAAAGGTTACAGGAACTGCTAACTAGAATAACCAGTTTAGAGAGGAATATAAATGACCGGATGGAGCTGAAAAACAAAGCACAAGAACTTCCTGAAGCATACACAAGTATCAATAGCTGAAACAATCAAGTGGAAGAAAGGATATCAGAGATTGAAGATCACCTTGCTGAAATAAGGTGTGAAGACAAGATTAGAGAAAAAAGAATGAAAAGGAATGAACAAAGCCTCCAAGAAATATGGGGCTATGTGAAAAGACTAAACCTACGATTGATTGGTGTATCTGAAAGTGATGGGGAGAATGGAACCAAGTTGGAAAACACACTTCAGGATATTATCCAGAACTTCCCCAACCTAGCAAGACAGGCCAACATTCAAATTCAGGAAATACAGAGAACACCACTAAGATATTCCTTGAGAAGAACAACCCCAAGACACATAATCATCAGATTCTCAAACACTGAAACGAAGGAAAAAATGTTAAGGGCAGACACAGAGAAAGTTCAGGTAACCTACAAAGGGAAGCCCATCAGACTAACAGCAGATCTCTCTGCAGAAACCCTACAAGCCAGAAGAGAGTGAGGGCCAATATTCAACATTCTTAAAGAAAAGAATTTTCAACCCAGGATTTCATACCCAACCAAACTAAGCTTCTTAAGCAAAGGAGAAATAAAATCCTTTCCAAACAAGCAAATGCTGAGGGATTTTGTCACCACCAGGCTGGTCTTACAAAAGCTCCTGAAGGAAGCACTAAATATGGAAAGGAAAAACCAGTACCAGCCACTGCAAAAACATACCAAAATATAAAGACCAGTGACACTATGAAGAAACTGCATCAACTAATGTGTAAAATAACCAGCTAGCATCATGATGACAGGATCAAATTCACATATAATAATATTAACATTAAATGTAAATAGGCTGAACGCCCTAATTAAAAGACACAGACTGGCAAATTGGATAGAGTCAAGACCCATCAGTGTGCTGTATTTAGGAGACCCATCTCACATGCAAAGACATACATAGGCTCAGAATAAAGGGACGAGCAAATGGAAAGCAAATGGAAAGAAAAAAAAAAAAAAAGCAGGGTTGCAATCCTAGTCTCTGATAAAACAAACTTTAAACCCAAAAAGTTCAAAAAAGACAAGGGCATTACAGAATGGTAAAGGCATCAATGCAACTAACAATAGTTAGAGAAGAGCTAACTATCCTAAATATATATGCACCCAATACAGGAGCACCCAGATTCATAAAACAAGTTCTTAGAGACCTATAAAGAGACTTAGACTCCCACACAATAATAGTGGGAGACTTTAACACCACACTGTCAATATTAGATCAACAAGACAGAAAATTAACAAGGATATTCAGGACTTGTACTCAGCTCTGGATCAAGTGGACTTAATAGATATCTATAGAACTCTCCACCCCAAATCAACAGAATATACATTCTTCTCAGTACCGCATGGCAGTTATTCTAAAATTGACCACATAATTGGAAGTAAAACACTCCTTAGCAAATGCAAAAGAATGGAAATCATAACAGTCTCTCAGACCACACTGCAATTAAATTAGAACTCAGGATTAAGAAACTCACTAAAAACTGCACAATTACATGGAAATTGAACAACCTGCTCCTGAATGACTCCTGGATAAATATCGAAATTAAGGCAGATAAAGAAGTTCTTCGAAACCAATGAGAACAAAAAGACAATGTACCAGAATCTCTGGGACACAGCTAAAGCAGTGTTAAGATGGAAATTTATAGCACTGAATGCCCATATCAGAAAGCTGGAAAGATCTGAAATCGTCACCCTAACATCACAATTAAAAGAACTAGAGAAGCAAGAACAAACAAATTCAAAAGCTAGCAGAAGACAAGAAATAACTAAGATCAAAGCAGAACCGAAGGAGATAGAGACACAAAAAACCCTTCAAAAAATCAATGAATCCAGAGGTAGTTTTTTGAAAAAATTAACAAAATAGACCACTAGCTAGACTAACAAAGAAGAGAGAAGAATCAAATAGACACAATAAAAAATGATAAAGGGGATATCACCACTGATCCCACAGAAATACAAACTACCATCAGAGAATACTATAAACACCTCTATGCAAATAAACTAGAAGATCTAGAAGAAATGGATAAATTCCTGGACACATACACCCTCCCAAGACTAAACCAGGAAGAAGTCGAATCCCCGAATAGACCAATAACAGGCTCTGAAATTGAGGCAGTAGTTAATAGCCTACCAACCAAAAAAAGCCCAGGACTAGACAGACTGACAGGCGAATTCTACCAGAGGTACAAAGAGGAGCTGGTACCATTCCTTCTGAAACTATTCCAAACAACAGAAAAAGAGGGACTCCTCCCTAACTCATTTTATGAGGCCAGCGTCCTCCTGATACCAAAACCTGGCAAAGACACAACAAAAAAAGAAAATTTCAGGCCAATATCCCTGATGAACATCGATGTGAAAATCCTCAATAAAATATTGGCAAACCGAATCCAGCAGCACATCAAAAAGCTAATCCACCACAATCAAGTTGGCTTCATCATTGGGGTGCAAGGCTGGTTCAACATATGCAAATCAACAAACGTAATCTATCACGTAAACAGAACCAATGACAAAAACCACATGATTATCTCAATAGATACAGAAAAGGCCTTCGATGAAATTCAACATCTCTTCATGTTAAAAACTCTCAATAAACTAGGTATTGATAGAACATATCTCAAAATATTAAGAGCTATTCATGACAAACCCATAGCCAAGATCATACTGAATGGGCAAAAGCTGGAGGCATTCCCTTTGAAAACTGGCACAAGACAAGGATGCCCTCTCTCACCACTCCTATTCAACATAGTATTGGAAGTTCTGGCCCAGAGACTCAGGCAAGAGAAAGAAATAAAGTGTATTCAAATAGAAAGAGAGGAAGTCAGCTTGTCTCTGTTTGCAGACGACATGATTATATATTTAGAAAACCCATTGTCTGAGCCCCAAAATCTCCTTAAGCTGACAGGCAACTTCAGCAAAGTCTCAGGATCAAAAATCGCAAGCATTCCTATACACCAATCATAGAGAACAGAGAGCCAAATCACGAGTGAACTCCCATTCACAATTGCTACAAAAAGAATAAAATACCTAGGAATACAATTTACAAGGGACGTGAAGGATCTTTTCAAGGAGAACTACAAACCACTGCTCAAGGAAATGAGAGGACTCAAACAAATGGAAAAAAATTCCATGCTCGTGGATAGGAAGAATCAATATCATGAAAATGGCCATACCGCCCAAAGTAATTTATAGATTCAATGCTACTCCCTTTAAGCTACCATTGAGTTTCTTTGCAGAATTAGAAAAAACTACTTTAAATTTAATATGGAACCAAGAAAGAGCCTGCATAGCCAAGACAATCATAAGCAAAAATTACAAAGTTGGAGGCAGCACGCTACCTGACCTCAAACTATACTGCAAGGCTACAGTAACCAAAACAGCATGATACTGGTACCAAAACAGATACATAGACCAATGGAACAGAACAGAGACCTCAGAAATAACACCACACATCTACACCATCTGATCTTTGACAAACCTGACAAAAACAAGCAATGGGGAAAGAATTCCCTATTTAATAAATGGTGCTGGGAAAACTAGCTAGCCATATGCAGAAAACAGAAACTGGACCCCCTCCTTACACCTTATACAAAAATTAACTCAAGATAGATTAAAGACTTAAATGTAAAACCCCAAGCCATAAAAACCCTAGAAGAAAACCTAGGCAATACCATTCAGGACATAGGCATGGGCAAAGACTTCATGACTAAAACACCAAAAGCAATTGCAACAAAAGCAAAAATTGACAAATGGGATCTAATTAAACTAAAGAGTTTCTGCACAGCAAAAGAAACTATCACCAGAGTGAACAGGCAACCTACAGAATGAGAGAAAAATTTTGCAATCTACCCATGTGTCAAAGGTCTAATATCCAGAATCTACAAGGAACTTAAACAAATTTTCAAGAAAAAAAACAAACAACCCCATCAAAAAGTGGGCAAAGAATATGAACAGACACTTCCAGAAGAAGAGATTGATGTGGCCAACAAACATATGAAAAAAAGCTCATCATCAGTGGTCATTAGAGAAATGCAACTCAAAACCACAGTGAGATACTATCTAATGCCAGTTAGAACGGCAATTATTAAAAAGGAAACGACAGATGCTGGCAATGCTGTGGAGAAACAGGAATGCTTTTACACTTGTTGGTGAGAGTGTAAATTAATCCAACCATTGTGGAAGACAGTGTGGTGATTCCTCAAGCATCTAGAACCAGAAATACCATTTGACCCAGCAATCCCATTACTGGATATACAGCAAAAGGGTTATAAATCATTCTGGTATAAAGACACATGCACATATGTGTTTGCCGCAGCACTTTACAATAGCAAAGACTTGGAACCAACCCAAATGCCCATCAGTGATAAGCTGGAAAAAGAAAATGTGGCACATAAACACCATGGAATACTATGCAGCTATAAAAAAATGAGTTCATGTCCTTTCCAGGGACATGGATGAAGCTGGAAGCCATCATTCTCAGCAAATTAACACAGGAACAGAAAACCAAACACCACATGTTCTCACTAATAAGTGGGAGATGAACAATGAGAATACATGGACACAGGGAGAACATTAAACACCGGGGCCAGTCAGGGTGGGGCCAAGGGAAGGGAGAACATTAGGACAAATACCTAATGCATGTGGGGCTTAAAACCTAGATGACAGTTGGTAAGTGTAGCACACCACCATGGCACATGTATATCTATGTAACAAACCTGTACATTCTGCACATGTATCGCTGAATTTAAAGTAAAATTAAAAAAAAATAAAAACTTTTCAAATCTCTCATTATCAAGTATTAGCCAGCACAAATAGCTGTTATTCCTGGCTTTTGAACTTTAAAAAACAAACAAACAAAAAAAAACAAAGGTACCCTTCCAAATGACTCACCAAAACCAATAAGCCTTTATCAAGGTTATGACTTAACCAAGGATGCATGGGGCATCTCCAAAGGAGGTGCAACACAGTCCTCACAAGATCAAGAATCATCCCAAAGACAGCTCAAAGAAAGGAAAGTTTCACTAGCCACAAGTAAAGTACAACTCACATTTCTATCTGATCTCAGCTTCTCAGCTGGTTACTCATGAAGGCCCAAATGGTCTGTATGTCCCACAAATGGAAAAAGACAGGAAATCAAAAGTTGTCCATGGAAGGGATAAGGATCAATAACAATTGGTATCCCAAAAGGTTAAGAATAATACAATACTTTAAAACAAATGAGATTAGCTCCCTAGCTAGGAATTGAACTCAGGCTACAGTGGTGAAAGCACCAAATCCTAGCCATTATACCACTGGATGGGGTGTTTTCTTTGTTTTTGTTTTCATTTTTTTGTTTGTGTGTTTGTTTTTTGGTAAATCTTGCAGGGAATCCAAAGCAGGCAGTTTAAGCATTTAAGGATTTTATCTTGTCTTAGATCTGATCTCATCTGGAATGCTGCTTAGCTAATTCCCTGAATGTTAGCATTTTAAAGACATGATAAGATTTAAAGGGTACTGTCTCACAGTGGGTCAATAAATCAGTGTGTATTAGTTCATTCTCACACTGCTATAAAGAACTACCTGAGACTGGATAATTTATAAATAAAATTGGTTTAATTGACTCACAGTTCTACATGGCTGGGGAGGCCTCAGGAAACTTAAAATCAGGGTGGAAGGTGAAGGAGAAGCAAGCACCTTCTTCACAAGGCAGCAGGAGAGAGAAAGCCAGAAAGGGAACTGCCAAACACTTTTAAACCATCACATCTCGTAAGAACTCCCTCCCTATCATGAAAACAGCATGGGGGAAACTGCCTCCATGATCCAATTGCCTCCCACCAGGCTTCTCCCCCGACACATGGGGATTACAATTCCAGATGACATTTTGTTGGGAACACAGAGCCAGACCATATCACAGTGTCATTCACTAGACCTGGTGAGAAAAAATTTTTGTTGGATCTGCATTTTTATAGTCTCAGCAGTCTTATTCCCACTCTGTTGTTGTTCTGCTTGTTCCTTCTGCTCTAAATTTAAATTCATTTCCCCTGAGAGAAGGAAATGTGTACATTGTGAAATTTTAAAACATCTCTGCCTGAGAGATGTATGGAAGCCAAGAGAAGAGGCAGAAAGGGATGAGTTCAGATCACAGGGCTGGAAGGAAAAGGAGGGTCTGGAGGTGAAAGGGAGAAAGCCTCTAAAGTCTTTTAACATAGTTTCAAATATCCCTTTGTTTACCTCTTGAATGAAGGTGACTTTTTCTTTCAGGATTTCTTTTAGAAGTTTTTAGGTGCCAGTGGAAGTAAGTCTCCTATTTACATGTCTGGTTCTAAAACCAGCTCTTTCCACTGGTGTGCACAAATAAATTACTTTAGGTATATCAAAAGATCCCCATTTTTGGTCATTGTTGCCTATGGTCATTCCAGGTTAGATGGGTCTACTTTCCCAGATACTACAAGACAGTACCCCGTAAATCATATATGTAGTTCCAGCAGGTATTTCTAAAAAGAGTGTTCAGGTTTTGAACACTCTTATTATTGATTTCTCGTAACTCAGGAACTTTTCAAAAGTGACCAAAGCCAGGAATGTGTTTAGGATCAAAGTGTGGCATGTTTTGGACTGTCTCTAATTGTCAGATGGCAGCAGAGTCCTCAAGGATGAGGACAATTGGATTGTCCGTAATTGTCAGATGGCAGCAGAGTCCTCAAGGTATGGGGGACCAGACCCTCATATTACGTCCACCTGGAAGAGCAAAAGGGGTACACATTTCAGTTAGGAACTAACAGGAATTAGTTAAAATTAAAGACTAATTCAGAATTTTCAAGTGATAGTAAACAACTGCTATCTCAAACACATATGATATAAAATGAAACCACTGGTGCCTAACTGCCAGTTCTTTCACTCAAACCTCTGCTGTGAGACAGAGGTGAAAAAAACTTGACCCAAACCCCTGGTTCTGAGGCAGAGGCAGAAAAACCATGACCTGCACCTCTGCTGTAAGACAGAGAGGGAAAAAAGGCAGTTCCCTGCAGAGCTCTATACCCGAATCTTCTGTCCAAAGACAGAGACCGAAGCCCTCACACTTGAAGAAAGGGTTTGAAAAACAGCCCAAATAAAGTCTTGACCTTCAACCCAAGAGTGGGAGGTCCAAATTCCCGAGAACTCATCTGAAACACCTGATGAGACTTCTGAAGGAAGAGAGTTCACACTGGTACCAAGCGCTGCTTTCAGAGAGAAACACCACCAGGTGGTTGGGGGGAGTCACTTTGAATCCTGCTGACTTACTCCAGATGTTTTACCTAAAAGGAAGAAGCGGAGGCAAAATTAATATAAGTTGGGAGTTTATTTGGGCCAAGCTTGATGACTGCAACCTGGGAACATAGATTCAAGTTGCCTTGAATATACACTCTGAGTAGCAGCAGTTACAAGTGGATTTTTAAAGGGAAAGATGAGGCAGTGCCTGAGTTATTTACCAAGAATTTACATTAAAATAAATCAAGCTACTGATTGGCTATACATTATGAAACTATAGGATAAGGGTTATAATGTCTGGTGCAGCATTAATTAGTAGGTTAATGTTTAGCTTCTGTGGCAATAGTAAGCAGTTTCAAGAGACAAATACACAGCTCAAAAGTGGGGGAGAAGGACAGGATTGCTGTTTCACTTTAATGCCTCTCTGGGCCTCATAATTTAAAAGGATTTGCATTCCTCAGGTAAAGTTCTTTTCTTAACATTTAAACAAATTTTCGTCTCAGTATCATAATATAGCTGTCTGTATTTATGTTAACATAGGAATGCTTTAAATTCTTTTACCATTTATAAAATTTGTGATGCAGGAAAGCCATGCTATCCTGGGTCTTTACCTTCTGAGTAGCAATTATACCTCAGGGATACACGTTTGTAGTCTGAGAAGTGCTGGCATTTTTTTTTTTCCTTTGCAACTCAGAAGTCTCTAATTAAAGTTCTCTTTTAGCATTATTCATTCACTCTGATAAATATTTACTGAACATCTTCTATTTGCTAGACACATCAACAGGACTGAGGATACAACTGTGAACAAGATATGTATGACTCTTATCTTCATGGGAGCTATCATTTAGAGAGAAAGAAAGGGGAAAAAAGAGAAAATTAAAATATATTGTGATGTGTGCTAAGATAAAGAGGGAAACTTAGAGTGCTAAGAGAAATGTGAAAAATGTTACCTATCCTGTGTTAGCTTGCATAGGAAAAAAAAAAAATGAAGAAAACTGTCACCTAATCCCAGAGCAGGTGATGAAGAAAGATTTTCGGCCAGACGCAGTGGCTCATACCTGTAATCCCAGCACTTTGGGAGGCCAGGCCGAGGCAGGAGGATCGCTTGAGCCCAGGAGTTCAAGACCAGCCTAGGCAACAGAGTGAAACCCTGTGTCTACAAAAAAATTTAAAAAGTAGCTTGGTGTGGTGATGTCTGCCTGTGGTCCCACCTACATGGGAGGCTGAGGCAGCATGATCCTTTAAACCCAGGAGGTCAAGGCTGCAGTGAGCCATGTTCATGTGACTGCACTCCATCCTGGGTGACAGAGTCAGAGTGAGATCCTGTCTCAAAAAAAAAAACCAAAAAAATTTCCAGGACCAAATAGTCTACAGGATGAGCTGGAGTTAGCCAGGTAAAGAATGGGAAAGAATATTCCATGCCTGGCTTAGAGTAAGCCCTGGAGGCTAGAGAGAACAAGGACTCTATGGGAACAAATTCAGTGTGCTAGTTAGTGGGCAGATGTCAAAAGCGCAAAGGAGAAAGGGGGGGTGGGGGTGAGGGAAGCTGGAGAGAAAAATCAAGGCAAGTTATGAAGGGCCTCTGTTAAACAGTTTATAAGGGTATTGAAAGTCACCAAAAGGATTTAAGCTTAAGAAGAACTAATTAACATGTGTTTTTAAAAAAGATTGCTCAGGAACTATGTCTGGAAAAGAACAAGGACTTGACTTACATTAAGGTAAGAAGTGGAATTATAAAATCTGGGGCCCAAAGGAATTGGAGTGAGTTAATTCCTCCCCTTTAAAGTGTCTATTTTCTTCAAATATAACCACTATATCATCTCTGGGGCTAACATTCTCTGGCCCTTTCCCACTGTCTCTGGCAGCTCCCGACCCAAGTCACTACAGTTACAGCATTCCCTTAAGGAACACATGCTTTTCCAACCTGCTGCAACACAGAAAGCACATGTAATTTTTTATTTTATTGTATTTTATTTGTTTTTCTGAGACAAAATTTCACTCTGTTGCCCAGGCTGGAGTGCAGTGGTGTGATCTTGGCTCACTGCAACCTCTGCCTCCTGGGTTCAAGTGATTCTTGTGCCTCGGCCTCCCAAGTAGCTGAGATTATAGGTGTATGTCACCACACGCAGCTAACTTTTGTATTTTTAGTAGAGACGGGGTTTCACCATGTTGGCCACGCTGGTTTCGAACTCCTGACCTCAGGTGATCCACCCGCCTCAGCCTCCCAACGTGCTGGGATTACAGGTGTGAGCCACCGTGCCGGGCCTGGCCTTTCTATCTGGCTGTTTTGATTTGATATCCTAGTAGAGCCCACTATTAAAATTTCCATCTGTAGAAACAGGAAGTCAGGAAAGGACTGGAGGGAATTTCGGCAGGTTAATGATTACAACGGGAAGAGAATACAATTATTGAGGTGTTTTGACTCACTTGGTCATTTCCTGAGAAAACTCTTTGCTTGAATTTTTCCACTCTTCAGGTGAAGATGATGACACTGTCCAGGCTTTCAGGAGTCCAGCCTCTTAGACAATAAGCGACATACTCTTTGGTAACTGCAGTGGCTAAGCCAAGGAATAAATATGCATAACTACAACAAACAGGTACTTGATGAGAACGTTATCTAGAGCTGCCAGATATTTAGACCAAGTGCTCCTTTTGTTGTAAGAAGCTGGTATGATGTCCATATAGTTTTCAGGGCTGCTCTTCCCTCTAAGAAGAAGGAATAGTCTTTTTCCTGAACTACTCTCTCTGAACTTTTAGGCTACAATTATGTCAGTTCAAAGTGGGCAGATTTGCCAACTGAAAAAATGATGACACGCAGCTTCCCAACTCTGTAAGGACTTTTCAGGTCTGTGGGTGAACGTCATTCCCGAGCAAACCAATGCCACAAGATTAGTAGGATGCGGCTCACAAGAAATGTTTACAATGAAGGGCATCACAGACTGCAAACCAAACAGGGTAGGAGGACACGGGACCATTTCCTTTTCCTGTCTCCATCTGACTCTGGAAGGCGGGGACAAGACATTTAAAACCAGGACCACTCCAGGAGGACAGCACATTAGCTACTGCCCTCCAGCTCCCTTCAGTGTTGTTTCCGTAAAGGACTTATAAACTGGCGAGGGCGGTGGCTTCCAAAAGCGCACAGGCTTCCTTTTTCCAACTTGGTCTTCTTATTTTCCCTTCCTGCTCCATAACTACAACGTGTTTCTGTTCGTAATCATCTCGGCTTTTCCTTACCTCTGCTTGTAAGAAAAGTCCTTTGCGCCATTCCCCTCCAAGCCCCAGGGAAGGGCCTGGAAAGCGCTTACACCTCAGACCCAGTCTCGGTCAGCCGTCAAGGAGCGAGCGACGTGGGAAACCCTGAGATAGGACATTGGCTCGGCGCTGGGCTCGGGTAACGATGCGGGGCGGGGAGCGCGGGCGGCCGGGGAGGGCGGCGGCCCCTTTAAGAGCAGGCCACGCCCCCTCCCCTCCTCCCGTTCGCTGCCAGCGGTCGGTGGCGGCCGCTACGGTGCTGACAAGATGGCGGCTGGCGGAGCTGTCGCTGCGGCGCCCGAGTGCCGGCTTCTCCCCTACGCGCTACACAAGTGGAGCTCCTTTTCCTCCACCTACCTTCCCGAGTAAGTGCCGGGCCTTGAGCTCGTGCTGCCCCACTCTTCCGCGTCAGCACGGTTGGGCCAGGGGTGCAGTGGAGGGCAGCCGAGCCGAGAGGCCCAGGCGGGGCCTGCTGAGGGGGACGTGCGGCCTCCGGAGTCTTAGTTCAGCTGCTGAGAGCGTTGCTCGGCCTCGCTCGGGAAGGGGTTAGGGTCCGGAGAGCGAGCCCAGGGAGAAGGGGCGAGGTGTGTGGTGGATCCGGGGCGCGCACAGGAGAACCGGAAGCCCAGCGGTTCTGCGCTTGGGATTTGGGGGTTGAGGTTGAGGAGGGCTTGGGGGGCGGACGGCTCTGGGGCAGGAATCGGAGCTTGCGGGGCCCGGCCCGCGGGCAAACTACCCCAAATGTCTGAGGTCGTCCGAGGTGGTCGGCGTCGGGGGACAGTTCAGTTGATTGCTGCCGGGACAAAGTGTAAAGCCGAGGAGTGTCTATTCCAGAGTGGGGTCATTAAAAGTGATTAGCTCTAGAGTAGTGTTAAAAGTCACGGAAGGCTGAAAAGTTGTGGAATCCATCTGAATCCTAGCAGGCGGGGAGAACTTGTAGGATTGGCAGACGTTGTCTTTAATGCCAGGAAGTTCTGAAAAAGATAGGGAGTGGGAAGGAGGGACGTTACCGAAGAATTTCAGTATTACGGCTCATTAGAAGATGGGTTTGCTTATGGACACAGACCCGTTTCCCAGGCCGGAAACTCAAACATAGAAAAATCTGGCTTTAATGAATTTGATTTTCAACACCGGCTTTGTCTTGATCCCTGATTTAGGTGTTAAAAAAATTCAGTTGCATTGTTAGGTTTTTGTTGGTGGTGTTTTTTTCTCTAGCAAATTCCTTCTGAAATGCTGAAAATACTCTTACATAGTATCTTATTTATCTTTGGCTTATCTTTGAAAGGAGGAGCAGATCTAACTCCAGTTTTACATGCTAGTGGAGGAACTGGCTTAGTAAAGGGTTAAGATCTGTGCAGATCCTGAAGAAAAGTGCTAGTTGTCCCTCTAACCATCTCACAGGACCGAAACGATTTTATGAACGAAACAAATTAATGAATAATATATTTTACTGAATATTTTACTAAACAAAAAAGTGACTAGATCTGTGAAGCATACTCAAGTAAGTTTTCCGTCTGTATTTGAGAAATTCTTCACATTTATCCAAATTTGATTTCACTGGTTATATCAATGAAAAATCTCAAAATGGAGCTGCAACTGGAAGAATCTGTCATGACTGCCAGCCTCCCATTTTATTCACCAGGTCAAGGGTTGGCATTCAGTAGGATCTGGCCCAATGAAGGGTGCCAAGTGACCTGTGGTTTGATCTGGCCTGCGTAGCCTATTCATGGCCATATCCCTGATTGATGCTGAAACCCAACTTTGAATTTGAGAGTGAGCCAGGTAAACAGTCCAGCCATGTAGTTGGAGTTGAAATGTGGCCCTATGTACTTGACCTCTGATATTCTGGGCTATCTTGTTCTTGGATCTGAAGTTATTCAGCTTTTTTCTATACCCAGGCTAGGATTATGGACAGTTGGGAATTGGTGTGGCATTGTTTGATCTAACTGTAGAGACATTTTTCTGGTCTTGAATTAGCGTATTTCCAGGATGTCAGTCCTTAAATTTTTGATGTAGGCCTGAGGCTTGGATAACACAAGTGCCATCCGCGTTATCTGTTGTATAGACATTTTAAGAAAGTACATTTCAAGCAGGAAATGATTTAGTGGGATGGCAACTTTAATCTTTTGTGTCTTGTTACTCTGGCCCCTGGTTTGCAGTGGGCAGAACACTAGTTTTGGAGTTAGAAAGCAACAATTTGAGATTGGAGAAATACATTGCTGCAATTTTCTCAAGTACATACATAAAATAGTATTTAATACAGACGTAACTTTCATACACTTCCACTTACTATATCTTATTTAATCCTTATGACATTCTGTTGACAAATGCAGTATAATTTGTATTTAAAGTAAAGTATTAGAAGAGTAATCTAAGCTTTTTTCTTTGAAGGAGTATAGTTGAGTATTGAGCTGGAGTTGGAGAATATTGTGTCTGCTGGGTTGGTGTGTGCCATGCCTAAATTATAAAACTCTTGGCTCTGAACTTCTATAAGCAAGCAAGGATATTACTTCTCTGTGTGACAGAAGATGTAGGAAAGGGGTTGACTTTACTTACCTTTGCCCTAAAATCCTGACTTTACTTACCTTTGCCCTAAAATCCCCTCTAGCAGCAATTGTTGTATCTTTACTGGCAGTGGAAACCATATTAAGGTACTTCTTAAACAGGTCTCATTTTAGGTTGAAGACATTTGTTGAAATTGTCCACAAAGTGGCAAATATTTGTTGGCATAGATCTAAGCATTTCGAGGTGGCAGTAATAAATCAGTAACAAAAATGGTAAACATTTATGATGTGCCGTCCATTTGCTAGGCTCTCTTATGAACATTTTTAAGTGTATCAACTCATTTAATCCTTACCGCAATCCCAAGAGGAATCTCCATTTGCCAGATGTTGGAAGCAGGTAGGGAGAAGTTTAAACTTGCCCAAGGTCACACAGCTAGATGGAGCCAGAATTTGAATCAAGGTAGTCAGGCTCCACAGTCTGTGGTCTTTAACTATAGTGTTTTACTGCTTCTGCACAAAGGTATATATAGTACAGGAAATCAGAACTTTAAAAGAACTCTTGTATTAAAGGCACTTACATTTTAGTTGTGTAAAGAAATGTGAAGTCATTAAAAAAATTGAACAATTTTATCTCTATTTTCTTTCTAAGGACTTAGAATTTTTTTCCCCTTCTTCCAGAGGCAGAAAAAACAAATATTTCCCCTTTCAACTCTTTTTAATTTATTTGGACTTAAAAAATGTTAAAGCAGATTCAGTTATAGGGAACACATTTTTACTTTGAGACTAAAAAAAGGCCTTTTATTTTTGTGTGCTTAGAGATTGCCTGTATTTTACTTTTTTCTGAAATTTACACCTAATTTAATAATTAAATACACTTATTTAAATAATTCATAAAATTACATATACTCTTATACATAAAAATATTTTGTAAACTGCTAATCCCTGTACTCAAATGTTAATTTTGTATCTAATAATGATGCTAGTTACAATTTATTGAGCACCTAATATATGCAAGATGCTTTTTGTATACAGTTTTGTTTAATTCTTGGCACATACCTGTAAGATAGGTATTTTATATATGTTTTGCAGAGGATGAAACTGAGGTCCATACAGGGTAAGTAGCTTGCCCAGGGTCATATAGTTTTCCAGAGGCTTGCCAGGTTTTCTGACTTAAAAACTATTGCATTGTGACTTTAATAACAGTCACCACTTATTGAGTACTTTCTATTCTTCAGGTACTGTACTGAGCATTTAGCATGTGTTCTTTGATATAGTCTTCACAAAAACCCTATGAGATAAATATTATTATTCTATTTTAGAGCTAGAAAAAGTGAGATTCAGAGAGGTAAGTTAACTTGCCCAGGTCTAAGAGTTGAAAATGTAAGAGGGGCAGGACAGGGTGGCTCACACCTGTAATCCCTGCACTTTGGGAGGCCAAGGCAGGAGGATCACTTGTGCCCAGGAGTTTGAGACCAGCATGGGCAACACAGTGGGACCCCATCTGCAATAATAATAATGATGAGGAGGAAGAAAATGTAGGTGATAAGGTTCTCATATTGGGCATTTTGACTTCTGTTAAGCTGTTCATTATTATACATGGCTATTGTATGTGTCTAATTGAGATTACAGATAAGAAGTGCTCTAAGGTTAGAACAGCAAGAGAGGGAAAAATAGATTTTATCTTGATGTTTAAGATTTTAGTATACTCATATGAGAACTGGGAGAAACTTTGAAAGTATTTTTTACATATTAGGTAATTTCATTGGTATAGAATGATTCTTATCTTGTTTACATATTATTGAATGACTTAATTTAGATGATAAAATCTGATAGATTTTTAAGTGTGTTTACCTTTTTCCTGTTAGTCTTATTACTTAAAATCAAATAGTACTTAAAATAGTACCTTGTGTCAACATGTGATTGATTCATGGTTCAGAGTACAAGTGTTATGATTTGACAACTAGAATAGAAGGTGAATTTATTTCAACTCTTTTCAAAACTAATTTTAAAATTTCACATTTAAAAATGAATATAGGCTAGGCATGGTGGCTCATGCCTGTAATCCTAGCACTTTGGGAGGCTGAGGCAGGACCATCACTTGAGACCAGGAGTTTGAGACCAGCCTGGGAAACATACCCCATCTCTACAAAAGAAAAAAAATATATAAATATTTACATATTTTTATTACATAAAATATATATGCATAGTTATATATTATTATGTTAAAAATATGTAAATGTATATATATATTCTTCTTTGTCTCTACAAAAGAAAAAGACAGCATCTCGTCAACACCCCATGTCTAAGAAAAAAATAGACACTTTTTATATAATATATATTAAAATATATTTTATATATCTTTTAATATATATTTTGATGTAAAAAATGCTCTATGTTTATTATGGAATATTTGTAAAATATGGACCCACAGAAACAAAATTTAAATTACCCTTGATATCACTACCTAAAGATTACTAGTCACCCTTTACTGTTTATTATCATTCCAGATCTTTTGCTGTAGATGTATGTATTTTTCAATTTACTGTTGTCCTCTGTTTGCTGTTCTGTATTTGCTTTTTCCTCCTTAACATATAGTAAATGCTTCCTTATGTTATTAAATATTCTTCTATATTGTATTTTTTTTCTTTTTTTTAAAGGGACAGGGTCTTGCTCTGTCACCCATGCTGGAGTACAGTGGCATGATCATAGTTCACTGCAGCCTTGACCTCCTGGGCTCAAGCGATCCTCCAGCCCCAGTTTCTCAAGCAGCTGGGACTACAGGCCCATGCCATCACGCCTGGCTAATTTTTTTTTTTTTTAGATGGAGTCTCGCTCTGTCACCCAGACTGGAATTTAGTGGCACCATCTCGGCTCACTGCAAACTCTGCCTCCTGGGTTCAAGCAATTCTCGTGCCTCAGCCTCCTAAGTAGCTGGTATTACAGGCGTGCACCACCACGTCTGGTTAATTTTTGTATTTTTGGTAGAGACATGGTTTCACCATGTTGGCCAGGCTGGTCTTGAATTCCTGACCTCAAATGATCCACTTGCTTCGGCCTCCCTAAGTGCTGGGATTACAGGCATGAGCCACCATGCCCAGCCAACCATGCCTGGCTAATTTTTTAAATTTTTTTGTAGAGATGGGGTCCCACTATGTTGCCCAGGCTGGTCTCCAGCTCCTGGGCTCAAGTGATCCTCTCACCTCAGTGCCCCAAAGTGCTGCAATTGTAGGTGTGAGCCACTGTGCCCAGCCAAAATTTATTTATTATGGATACATTATATTCCATGTAATGACTTTATGTCATTTTGTTTAATTGGTCCCCTGTTATTAGACATTTAGGCTTTGTGGTTTTATTTTATTTTCATTTGTGTTTCTTGTTGTTTGACCATTATGAGTCATTAGGTAGTTTTGCTTTACAGAAATTTTTTTTTTTTTTGAAACGGAGTTTCGCTCTTGTTGCCCAGGCTGGAGTGCAATGGCACAGCCTGGGCTCACCGCAACCTCTGCCTCCTGGGTTCAAGCGATTCTCCTACCTCAGCCTCCCAAGTAGCTGGGATTACAGGCATGTGCCACCATACCCAGCTAATTTTTTGTATTTTTAGTAGAGACGGGGTTTCTCCGTGTTGGTCAGTCTGGCCTCGAACTCCTGACCTCAGGTGATCCGCCCACCTCGGCCTTCCAAAGTGTTGGGATTACAGCCACCACACCCAGCCTGGAAAAAAATTTTGAACTCATTGGTGATAAATTCCTAGATGTTGAGTTGCTGGATTAAAGGTATCAGTTTATTTTCCTTCTA
This sequence comes from Gorilla gorilla gorilla, assembly GCF_029281585.2. Lineage (NCBI taxonomy): Eukaryota > Metazoa > Chordata > Mammalia > Primates > Hominidae > Gorilla > Gorilla gorilla. Next base: position 140,414,974 of record NC_073230.2, read on the forward strand.
TCTGTGTAGACTACTCTGAGTTTATTTTGGCATTATCCTTGGTAATTTGGAAGAAAACATATTTAAATCAGAGACAGGTCCGTAGAGATGTCTACAGGATGCTTATATAATTCAAAAGTGATAATGCTCCCAATAACTTTTTTGTTTCTTCCTCCTCTATCCCTTTACTTTAGCTTTTAAGTGAATTTTGATTTTATTAATCACATATAGTTGAAAAATAGAATATATTTATTGTATTTGGTGTACAGATAATGGTGGTTATGCAAATGGATTTGAGGTCTTGTTACAATAATTCTGTAGGCTCCTGCAACCCAGAATTTGTGAACCACTAGTTTGGAGGCATGCAACTCCCAGGAGACTGGATACTATTATGCCCTTCCTTTTCTCCCTTTTCTCCCTATCTTAAACTGAGATTTAAGGACACTGGCCTTGCTTGGGAACCTTACTGGCCACTGAAAGTTCTGTGTTTTTCAGTCTGGGACTCTTAGAACTTCAGAAAAATAAAAACACTCAAGATGGAAGAAATGTACTCAGGATGAGAATTTGAGTCTACAGAGCTGATTCCTAGAATTAGATATTTGTGACTTTTGGCAAGTTATGATTCTTTTCTGAGCGTCAGTTTCTTGTGTAGAAATACTTTTTATCTTGATCAAATGTTGAGAGGTTTATGTACAATTTTTTGGGCACATGGGTGAATGGTTCTATTATTTGCATTAACTTTTAGGTAAATATTTAAATAGGTTTTTAATAAATGATTTTTGGCCTGATACAAAGACTTTGTGATGTTTTACGTGTAGATAAGATACATTTCAGCCACTTGTGGCAATGAGTTTGCTGTATTTCAGTCATTCAAAAATCGTTTTTGGAAATATGAAAGATTTTCTAGACTTTAATTTTAGAGATACAGCTATTTATAGACATTTTAATATGTATAAAATGTTTCAAAGAAAGTACAGTTGAGAATTTAGAGATCCCTAATTACCATTTGTTTATAATACCATTTGTCAGAAATCTCTGATAAGAGACAATAGAAAATTTATAAAATTTCTAGGTCTTTATAGGTTCGATCTTAGGATAGTTGATCCGGGTATCTTCTCTACTACCGGATTTCCCAGGGCTTGTTTTGTGAATGGCTGGTTCTGAGGATTGTTGCTTATTAAGGGGTGGTCACATAAAGCTCTGAGAAGTCCAGCAGTATTAAAATCTATTAATATGGGGGACTTTTGAAGAAAATATTTTTTAACATCTTTGCACATTGGGAAGATGTTTCAGTTAGAAAATTTTTTTGTTGTTGTTTAATGAGAACTTCAGGACTTGGTTACGAATATTTCTAAAAATCTGTGAAGTCAAAGTAACATTCTGTAGAATACTGTGTATGTATATTTATGCTGTAGATAAACAAAGATATTGTTTGTTTAATGGGTTTTGCTTATGATGAAATGTTACTGATTAAGGTTAATCCATGTTTAAAAAAGTATACAAAGAGAAAGGAAATATCATAGTCATTATCTAGGAATAATTTAAGTAGTCTAATATAAATCTGTCCCTAAAAAAGTTGTTGAATGGCAGCTAACTAGATTGAAGTACCCTAACATAACTTATATTTTGAATTGGTTGTCAATAATAATTGGAAAACTAGGCTATGTTTAGTCCTAAGACTATAGGGTTTCCTCTCAACACATTTTAGCTGTATCCCACAAGTTTTGGTATGTTACATGTTCATTATCATTTATACAAAAATGTTTTTCAGATTTTATTTTGGCTTATTCTTTGACCTGTAGGTTTGTTTTTTTTTTTTTTTAACAAATGTATTGCTTACTTTTTGAACATTTGGGGATTTGCTAGTTATCTTTCTGTTACTAATTTCTTAATTTCACTATGATTAGAGAACACACTGAATAGTTTCAGACCTTTATTGATACTTATTTTATGGCTCAGCATTTTTATAAATGTTTATGTACCCTTGAAAAGACTATGCATTCTGCTGTTAACTACTGTCTTCTATGTACTTTGTTAAGTTCAAATTTGTAAATTGTGTTATTGTGTTGTACAAATCTTCTCTATCGTTACTGAATTTTTTTTTGCCTTTTTTTCTATTCATTACAGAGAGAGGTGTCTTGAGGTTAAGTGTCAAATGTGTCTTACTGTGATTGTGGATTTGTATATTTCTCCTTTTAGTTCTGTAAAGAACTAAACTGTATGCTTTATGTATTTTGAAGTCATATTACTAGGCACATACAAACTTATCTTTCTAGTACATTGGCTCTTTATCATTATAACATGTCCCTTTTTATCTCTAGTAACACTTGTCTCTCGTCTCAAAGTCTTCTTAGCTACACCTGCTTTATTTTGGCTGCTGTTTGCTTGCATGGTATAACTTTCTCTCTCCTTTTTGCTTTTAATGCTCCTGTAGCTTTATATTTGAGGTCTGTTTCTTGTTAAGAATAAACAGATTTTTGTTTGCCTGTTTTTAATTAAATCTGAAGTATATTTAGCTCATTAATGGTAAATATAATTATTGATAAATTTGGGTTTATGTCTATCATTTTATTGTTTTCTGTTTGTCCTACTTGTTCTATATTCTATTTTCTCTCCATTGTTGCCTTCTTTTGGATTAATCAAGTGTTTTAAAAATATTATTTTATTCCTCCCTTTGTTAGCTTGTTAGTTATATATTCTGTTACTGTTCTTTTGGTGGTTACGCTAGATCACCACAAGCTTTCTTGTGGTACATTAGAGTTGCATATTCATTAGGATTTTGAAAAACAACATCTCAGACATTGTTAGGACCCTAGAAAACTTTAATAGCATTTATCACTCTCCTGCTTTTATGTTGTCATTGTCATGCATTTCATGTCTACATTTAAATCCAGAGACTGTTGTTTTGTACAGTTAATATTTACCCTTTCCATTGTTCTTTATTTCCTTTTGTATTTACATGCTTCCATCTGAGATTAATTTTCCTCTGTCTGAAGAACTCCTTTTAGGGAGTTTGGTGGTACTGAATTCTCAGTTTTTGCTTGTTTGAAATTTATTTATTTTCATCTTTGAAGAATATATTAAATGACTGTACAATTCTACGTTATTAGCTGTTATTTTCTTGAAGCACTTTAAAGATCTCAGTTCATTGTCTTCTAGCTTCCATTGTTTCTGTTGCAAAATCAGCCGTTAGACTTACTGTTGCTTCTTGGAAGGTAGTATGACTTTCTTGTTCAGCTACCTTTCTTTTTGTCATTCTCTTTTTCTTTAAGTTTAAACAGCTTTCAGTGATGCACCTAAGAATGGTTTTGTTTGTACCCTGTTTGGCATTTCTGGCACCTCTTGAATTTGTAGTATGACTGATCAGCTGTGAAAAAATTTTGACTTTTTAAAAATATTGTTTCTGCCCCATTTTTGTCTCCTTTGCTCTGTGACTCCAATTAAATCTTTATTATACTTTTTATCCCCCATATGTCTCCTGCTGTCTTCTGTTATTTTTATGATTTTTTCCCTCCTCTTACTCCATTCTGGATAGTTTTTACTTGACTGTATTTCAGTTCACTTATTCTGAATTTAACTATGTCCAATCTGCTTTTTAACCCCATCTATTCTTAATTTTAGTTATAGTATTTTTTAGTTTTAGAATTATTTCATTCTCTCTTTTTAAGATAGATTCTAATTATGTGAAAATCTCTTGTCATGTATTTTTTGAGCATATTAATCAAATTGCTTTAAAGTCTGTGTCTGAAAACTTCAATATCTGTATCACCTATAGGCCTATTTCCATCATCTTTTTCCTTTTGATTTTGCATCTTGTTAGGCCAAGTAATAATAATGGTTAATATATTTGTATATTAATGTGTGTTAATTATATATTCTATTGTATATTATATAAATTATTATATGTGGATAATAACATAATAGTAATAATTATTATTAGGCAATTTTTTGATGGAGTGCCAGACATTATATGCAGAATTTTAGATACAAATTTTGTATCTATAATGATACATTTCCCCAGATAGGATTCACATGTCTTCAGATTCACCCATCTTCTTGCAGGCAGATAGAGATCACTGCAACTGTCAAGGACTGAGCTGACAGTTTTCAGCCTTATAAACCTTGTTCTACCTGTAGTTTGCTTCCAACTTGGTAGCCCCCTAGAGATCTCAATTAAGAGATTGGGTATTTTTAGGGCTTCTCTGGCTTTTTTTCTTTCCAGACCCATGAGAGTTTTAAAAGCTCCTTCTTCCTTTTTAATTGCTTTCTGCTGGCTTTTTAGCCTTTTGCTATGTGCAGTTTAAAAGCTGACAAATCCCTTAAGAGGAAAATCAGTACTGAGTGTCACATTTGTTCTTCTGTGCCTTCTTTCACTAGGGGATCTTGACTCCTCAAGACTTAGCTACCAAGTTTTGTCCCCCTACTCCCATGAAATTGCCAAAAGCTTTGCTGACTTCTCTGCCTCCTAGTGGCTGTCCTTTTTTGGCTTCTTAGCCCCTTGGCCTGTGCCATTAAAGAAACAGGTGACATGTCTTGAAAGGGAAAGCTGCACAGAATGTGAGATACCCTTCAGTGAGTTTCTTGCCACCTCAAGTCTTAGCTACCTCAGAAAGTCTGATATTTTAAGAACTTTATCCCTAGTTAATACAGTTTTTCTAGTTTAAGAGGGAGTGTTGATCTGCTACAGACTATTCTGTCATATTCAAAAGCAGAAATCTTTCTGTGTTTAGTTCTTTTGGAATAGAGTGTTATATCTTGTAGGCCTGTGAGTTTCTCATGGTTATATTAATGTAAAAACGTAAGACTTGATCCCCAGAGTTCTTTGGTCTCTTGCTAAGTGTTTTCCTTCATTAACTGCTTATTCTTGCTATCTGATGGGAAAGAATTGTGGAACTTAAATACAGTTGACCCTTCAACAACATGGATTTGAATTTGCAGGTCTACTTATACGTGATTTTCTTCTGCTTCTGCCACCTTGAGACAGAAAGGTCGATCCCTTCTCTTTCTCCTCCTCAGCCTACTCAACGTGAAGATGACAATGATGAAGACCTTTGTGATGATCCACTTCCATTTAATGAATAGTAAATATTTTTTCTCTTCCTTATAATTTTCTTAATAACATTTTCCTTTCTCTAGCTTATTGTAAGAATATAGTATGTCATACACATAACACATGAAATATGTGTTAATTGTCTGTTCATGTTATTGATAAGGCTTCTAGTCAACAGTAAGCTATTAGCAGTTAAGTTTTATGGGAGTCAAAAGTCATACATGGCTTTTTCAACTGCATGGGAGTTGGCGCCCCTAGGCCCCACATTGTTCAAGGGTCAACTGACTGTAACATGATTTGTTAGCAGTTGTTTTATTCTTGTTCTTAGCCAAAAGACTGAGAAGTTATTGTTAAGCAGTTGTTTTAAATGCTTATTAAGAGTTAAAATGAGATTGTACTTTTGGTTTCGTTGGTGATTTGCACATTTCTTTTGAGACTTACTTGTTTATAAGGTTAAGAAATTGAGAGTTGGTCGGGTGCACTGGCTCGTGCCTGTAATCCCAGCACTTTGGGAGGCCGAGGTGGGTGGATCACTTGAGGTCAGGAATTCAGCCTGGCCAACATAGTGAAACCCCGTCTCTACTAAAAATACAAAAATTAGCAGGACGTGTTGGTGCATGCCTGTGCTCCCAGCTGTTTGGGAGGCTGAGGCACGAGAATTGCTTGAACCCAGGAGGTGGAGGTTGCGGCAAGCTGAGATCGTGCCACTGTACTCCAGACTGGGTGACAGAGGGAGACTCAGTCTCAAAAAAAAAAGAAAATTGAGAGTTTAATCTTTCTATAAGTATAGTATTTCCCTTCATATAATAGGATTTTTAAATTATTTACCTTTTTGTTAGGACTTTTATGGAATCTTATATTTATGTGAAGATGTAGGTTTAGAAGGAAGATAATTGGGTTTGGTGTAAACTTTGGTTTTGTAAATGTTAGTATTTAATACTTTAAAAATATTCCTACTTTTTTTTTTAGTATGACTAATATTTATTATGGCCAGTATCACGTATGTATTTGTTGTTAAAGAAGTTGTCTTATATACATAGAAATGCTATAATAAGCTACTTTAAACAACCCTGGATATGTTTCTTTTCCCTTCCTGTCACTGTCCTCTTTTTTCCCTTTTCCCTTTTGATTAAGAAGTTCCATCAGAAAAGTCATAAAATCTAACTCCTGTTTATTCTCGAGCTATCAGCTAAAATGTCACTTTCTCAGGAAATCCTGCCTGACCCCCCTTTCCCTGTTGTTCTGGCACCCATTCCCCTGGCCTTTAAATGCTTTCATAGCAATGTGTACCTATCTATCATTTTTTACAGTTTGTAATTACGGCTTTTTTTTTTTTTTTTTTTTGAGATGGAGTCTCGCTTTGTCGCCCAGGCTGGAGTGCGTGGTGCGATCTTGGCTTACTACAACCTCCGCCTCCCAGGTTCAAGCAATTTTCCTGCCTCAACCCCCCCAAGTAGCTGGGACTACAGGTGCGCACCACCACGCCTGGCTAATTTTTGTATTTTTAGTAGAGGCAGAGTTTCATCATGTTGGCCAGGCTGGTCTCAAACTCCTGACCTCAGGTGACCCACCTGCCTTGGCCTCCCAAAGTGCTGGGATTACAGGCGTGAGCCACCGTGCCTGGCTTCCTGTAATTATGTATTAAAATGTATAATTACTTGATTAATAGCTATCTTCCCAACTAGACCAAAAACTCCATAGAATGTATGGAATTTTCCTCCATCATCCTTGTAGTCCAAGCATAATATTTATTAAATGAGTAAATGAGTGAATTAACTAGCCATTTTGATTAATTTTCTCTTTTTAGTGCAGTTTTGGTTTAGGACTGTAAGGAGTCATACTGGCCATATTCAGAATGTCACATTAGTGTTTTAAGTCCATTCTGTATTTTTTTCAATGAGTTTCAGCAAAATCTGAGAGTGTCTTAAGTGAAATTGGTTATATCTAGGGTGGAGGTATTGTATTTGGAAAGACTTGTAACAATAGAAAGCTTTTTATTTAAATCTTTGAGTTTTAAAATATTTTTATTATAAAGTTATTTATGATTTTATAGGTAATATTTTTAATGAGACCTTGAAAAATTTATAGAGTGCAGTTTATTACAGAATCTGAGTTGCCTAATAGTTTTTAATAGTTTTTGAGTATCAGTATTTTGATTAATTTTAAGATAGGGATCATTTCCTCTAATTCTTTGAACATAATTATTTGTTGGTTGATTTTTTTTTTTTAATGTAACAGTGTTTTTGAGATGTTATTTATGTACCATACAGTTCTTCTACTTTAGGGTATTAGATTCATGGATTTTTTGTACATTCACCGATGTGACCGTCATTGCAGTCAATTTTAGAACATTTTCATAATCTCAAAAGGAAAACTGTAGCCTTTGGCTATTATCCACTTATTCTTCCATCCCTGAGCAACCACTAAACTACTTTTGGTGTGTATAGATTTGCCTATTTAAGACATTTTCTATAAATGGAATCATATAATATATGGCCTTTTGTGATTGGCTTCCATTTAGGATGTTGTTTTCAAAGTTTATATTGTATCATGTATCAGTACTACATCCTTCTTATTGCTGGTAAGTATTCTGTTGTATCGATATACCACATTATGTTTAGCCATTTATTAGTACAGTGGTCCCCAACCTTTTTGGCACCAAGGACTGACTTTGTGGAAGGCAGTTTTTCCATGGATGGGGGGTGATGGGGGAGGATGGTTTCAGGATGAAATAGTTCCATTTCAGATCATCAGGCATTAGATTCTTATAAGGAACAAAACCAAAACAGCAACAACAACAATGATTCTCATAAGGAGCACCCAACCTAGATCCCTTGCATGTGCAGTTCATAGTAGGTTGGTGCTCCTATGAGAATCTAATGCCTATGCTGATCTGATAGGAGGCAGAGCTCAGGCAGTAATGCTTGCTAACCCACCGCCACTCACCTCCTGCTGTGCATCTCAGTTCCCTACAGGAACCGGTACTGGTCTGTGGCCTGGGGGTTTGGGATCCCTGCATTAGTTGATAGACATTTGGATTATATCCACTTATTGGCTATTATGAATAATGCTGCTATAATAAACATTCATACAAGTTTTTTGTGGACATGGTTTCATTTCTTGGGTATATGTCCAGCAGTGGAATTTCTGGGTCATTTGCTAACTATGATTTAGTTATTGGAGAAACGGCCAGATTTTTTGTTGATTTTTTTTTCTGTTATTATGTAGTGTCAAGAAACCGTTTAATGCATATGAATTGAAGCCCTGTAAGGAAAGTGATCATTTGGGATTAGATCGCAAATTGCTTGACTTCAAATGTATTACTTTGAGAATTTTCTGTGACAGTTTAGCTAGTCCTTTATCTTCCTTATTTTTCTTGAGAATACATGAATTAGCTCCCTGCCTTCATATTTGAAGATACATACCTATCAGTGTACAGACATGTACACACATAGGTGCACATATAATACTTTGCTAAGCAGTTTGTGCTGGGGACAATAGTTGAAAGTCGGTGTTTTTTCCTAAAATTTATATCGTTTGTTTATATATGAAATATCAAATGGGAGATATTTTTGGAAGCAGTGAAACTTGTTTATGAATTCTTTCCTTATACAAAAGAAGACAGGTTTTTTAAAAACAAATTAATCTTTTTCTCTTTGTTTCTTTCAGCATTGATGACTGGGAAGTGAGAGACATAGATTTTTGAAAAGCTGAAAATAACTTCTAGTTTAACAAAATAGTTTCTTCCAGAGCTTAGAATTTCAGATGATTGGAAAATTCATACATCTAGGTCTGAAAGTTTAAGTCTTTGGCATCTATGGAGATCTCTATTTTCTACAACCTAAAATGCTATGATGGGTGACAGGTTAAAGACAAACCATTTTAAAAAATGTGTATTTTTATTGCTATATAGTGGTATTATGGCTTTTGAAATTCCCATTTTTACCATAAACAGATTATTAGGTGCTTACTGATTCCAGATAATAGCCTAATCTATTAGAAGGTAGAAGAGAGAATCTCTGGTGATACACTGTCCATACATGGTTCAATAGGAGGTAGCAAAGGCTAAGTATGAGTAAGTGACAAAAGCAGTAAATGCTGCAGAACTGAAATTCAGAGAATTGCGCTTCCACTGTTGGGTAAGCTTTAAGGGGAGACTTTGAAAGAGGAAGATGAGCTATGCCTTCCTTTGGGTACTGATTTAATTTCTTTTGCCATTTTTTTGCATTTCTTGAATGTAGGAATTTATCCTTACCCATGTGCATATTCATCAGCTCCAATTTAGGAAATTGACTAGTGTAGCACGTCATAAGCAGAAAGATACTTGGAGGTAGACTTTTCCCTAAAGTTTATACAAGAAGACACTTAATGGGCTGGGTCCTTGATCATGTACTTCTTTCTTAGACTTTGTGTATGTGAAGTGGTGTTCTTATCCTTATTTCTTTCCACATTCACCCTTTTTAATGCTTTTAGTAAGTCTTTTCAGTTTTTGTTAAGATTTATTTTATAGTTACACTATTGTATTTATTGAAGGTAGCTTGGCTGATACTGTTCCAAAGTCACTTGCCACTTTCCTCTCTGCATAATTAACATTTATTCTCCTCATTATTTGTCAGTGAATTCCCTTCTGTTTATTTATAGTTTGTTTATGATTCTGCATATCAGAAGATAATAAGCACTTATCACAAATGCATTTAGGGGATGTACTGTAAAAAATTTAAATATATTGAAATTAGAACTCTTTGAATTTTATTTTACTCTTTTGAGGAAATGAAGATATCTTGATTTTTTTATGGTATTCTAACCTGCTTTTCCGGGGCATACAGGGCAGCACTTATTTTTATATAAATCTGAGAATGTGTGAATTGCAAATTAATCTTCTGGCAGATATCTAATGCTGTTGATAGAGATGTGTTGCCCTAAGATTTATTGGATTTAATGAGACAGTCTTTTGATATATCCTTGAATTATGATGGGATATTGGGTTGCCACATATAAGTTTTAGAATATTTTTTAATGATATAGAGAAAATGCTTCAGATACAATGGCATGTAAAAGAGAAAACAGCAAAAAAACCCTGATTTTAAAACGGTTTGATTCAATTTATATTTTAAAAACACAGACACATGATTTGTATGCCTGTGTATATAGAAAAGATTGCAAGGATATTTACCAAAATATTAAGTGATTATCTCTGGGTTGTAGTAATTGGGGTGATTTTTATTTTTTAAGTGCCTTTTCTTTGGGTATTGCCTGAAATGTTAAATATTATCTCATTTTAGCAAATAATAAATACTACTTTTAACTAAGAAAAAATAGAGAATTGTTGTGTTTGTGTGAATTGCTTTGATTATAAACACAAATTATATAGGATCCTATGTCCCATGTTAGTGAGTTTCTTTTTGTTTTTTTAAAGTGAGGAGCCATCAAAGGATTTTTTAATAGAAAAGTGATGTGAATAAAGTTAAGTCTATGGTTTAAAATTAAAAATTTTAAGTACCCTTATGACCCAGCAATTTCAGTTTTTAGTAGCTAATTTTGAATATCGTCAAATTCAGGCATGCTTATCCCTGGGATTACATGTAGACCTTCCACTGGGTATGCGGGCAAAAATAGTTTTAAAATACTCAGTTTCCTAAGCCTTACTGTTCTTGTGTATTCTTTCCTAAAATTGATCTGCCTAAGAACTTGCCTGTGGCTTATGCCCTTGCTCCTCAAAAGTGTGGTCTATTCACCAGCAGTATTGTTATTGCTGGTTGTTTGTTAAATGCAAAAAAGGTGGTTCTCAATTCTTTTAAACAAAATGAGGACCTAATCAATTTGTCAGTTGATGGATCATAAATAATTTTTTTTTTTTGAGCTGGATCTTGCTCTGTTGCCCAGGCTGGAGTGCAGTGGCGCCATCTTGGCTCACTGCAGCCTCCACCTCCTGGGTTCAAGTGATTCTCCTGCCTCGGCCTCCCGAGTAGCTGGGATTACAGGCACGCACCACTACGCCTGGCTAATTTTTTTTTGTATTTTTAGTAAAGACGGGGTTTCACCATGTTGGCCAGGCTGGTCTCGAACTCCTGACCTCAGGCGATCCACCCGCCTTGGCCTCCCAAAGTGCTGGGATTATAGGCATGAGCCACCGCACCTGGACTGATAGATCATAAATATTTTTAATGATAGCTCATTATGTGATTTTTGGCATGTAATTTGGAAGGTGGTAAAAAAAAATTAGTGGTACAGGAACAGTCCAGGTTGAGTATCCCTTACTTGAAATGCTTAAGACCGGAAGTGTTTTGGATTTTGGAATTTTTACGATTTTGGAATATTTGCATTATGTTAATATATACTTAGCAGTTGAGCATCCCTAATCTGAAATTTGAAGTCTGAAATGCTCCCATGAGCATTTCCTTGCAGTGTCATGTCAGAACTCAAAAAGTTTTCAGATTTTGGAACATTTCTGATTTTGGGTTTTCAGATTCTCAAACTGTAGTAACAGAAATTCCTTCGGCTCCCTTGTATTTATTTATGTGAGCAAGGGAGGATCATAGAGTTCAGGAGTTGGAGAATAGCTTGGGTAACATAGCGAGACCTCTTCTCTACAAAACGTTAAATTAGTCGGGTGTGGTGTTGTGCTCCTGTAGTTCTAGCTACTTGAGAGGCTGAGGCTTGAGGATCACTTGAGCCCAGGAATTCGAGGCTGCAGTGAGCTATGTTCATGCCACTGCACTCCAGCCTGGGCAATGGAACGAGACTGTGTCTCAAAAAAAAAAAAATTATAAGTACAGAGTTGATGTTGAATCCTGTTTTATTCTAGCAGTGATATTTATTCATATATACATGAGATAATTGTTTTGAAAGTACATGTGTCTTTGAGAATCATATCTAATACCTTTACTGTATATTTAATCATCTGTCAAAGTTTTTAATATATTGTTTTGGTCAATAATATACTTATGAAATTGATAATAACATCCAGAAGAAATTTTAAAAATCACTCGGAATCTCGTGATCAAAAACAAAAAAAGTTTAATCTTAATTCACGTGGCATTTTCTCAGAGAAGTCATATGGAGTGAAAAATGAAAGACCTTCCAGCCTATAAGTAAAATTACATTTTACATTTTGTAAAATTCTTTGGGGGAATTTTAAGGAGAAACCAAGATAATATAAACTTTTGACTGTATAAGAAGAGGCTGTTCACTTAAAAAATAGATGATGGTATTTTTATTCTATTGATACTTTTAAAAGAACACATATAACAACTTTATTAAAAATTAACAATATTAGGGCGGGTGTGGTGGCCCATGCCTGTAATCCCAGCACTTTGGGAGGCCAAGGCAGGTGGATCACTTGAGGCTAGGAGTTCGAGACCAGCCTGGCCAACATGGTGAAACCTGTCTCTGCTAAAAATATAAAAGTTAGCTGGGCGTGATGATACACACCTGTAATCCCAGCTACTCGGGAGGCTGAGGCAGGAGAATTCCTTGAACCCGGGAGGCGGAGGTTGCAGTGAGCCGAAATCGCACCACTGCACTCCAGCCTGGTGACAGAGCGAGACTCAGTCTCAAAAAAAAACCCAAAAAACCAAAAAACAATATTTAAAGTACACTGGAAATCACAACCTTTGCAACAATTATAAGGTATGAAACATTTTACAACTTAAAAATGTTGAGGATGTGCATAGATTTTCAAAATTAATTTAGAGGGTACTCTTGAGCAGAAAAGCTTGTGCACCATTAACTGACAGCAGTTTGCACTTTCGAATTACTTGTGAATCTTTTAAAAATGCTGATGCTCCTAGGTTATAATCTATTATTTTGGGCCTAGGCCCAAAGTACTAGACTATGATGAAGATCCCACAAAAGTGATTGTTTTTCTATAATTACATATGCATATATATTTATTCTGTAGTTATATGCATAGATAGAAAAAAGACTTGGAATCTAAAACAAAAGCAAAAAGATAAGGAAAATATTAATGAAAAATTGAAATGGAGGCTAGCCTTGATCCAGAAGGTCCACCTTCTCACCTTCAGGACACGTGGCTTAATGAGCAGATGATGCTCTTTGACTGGGATACAGGACTTGATGGGTGGGACACAGGCTGAATTTCAGCTTTCACTCTTCAGTGGGATCTTCTAGTGCATGGTGCAACCTGCATAATTATATATAGCAGCCCTGCACCTTCTACATAATAATAGGCCTAGAAAGAGATTAGAAACAAAATAGAAACGAAAGGAAAAAAATAGAGGAAAATTTATCTGAGCTAAAGAAAGGCTCAGTTGAAGTCATTAGTTTGAACAGCCTTGCTGATTGTCAAGAGAGTAAGTGCAAAAATATCCATAATTAGTCTGCATTCAGATGCAGGAACCTGGTGCTAGAGAAGCTGCTCAGGCACAGGAACTGGGCATTGAAGCTGTATATGCTGCTGGAGCCTGATGCTGGAGAAACCTGTATGGCAGGAATGAAGAGCTAGAGAAGCTGTGTATGCTGCAAGAGCATGCACGGCAAGCATACCTGAACCAAGAAGCCAAACAAAAACAAAAAAAACCCAACGACAAAAAACCCTTACTTGCTGCGATGACTCCTGCCTCCTCTTACTGACACAGCTTAACATTGCACCAGCTGGTAAAGGAAAAATAAAAGGCCCAAATCCATTTTCAAAGAGGAGACAAAAAGAGTGAATTCAGAGGTGAGAGTCAATAAATCCATAATTGGCTCGTTTACTTTTACCTTTTGATGTGATTTTAAAAACTGTTTTCTCAGCATTTCATTTATACTTAAACTGGTTAAATCTAGTATCTGAAGTTTTCTTCTGGTTAATCTGATGCCCATTATTGTTTCAACTGGATTAATATTACTAGTAAGCTTTTGTGTTTCTATTTTCCATTCATACAGTGCAATAACATTTTTTAAATTGCAAAAATGGATACTGAATTATAAAGACAGTAGTGCTTTTGAAACAAATGTTGGCTGGCATGTGAGGTAATCATAGTATAGTAACAAACTAATGGTTTGTGACCTGATGAACATTCTGAATTTAACAAAGGAAAGGCTGAGAGCTCTAAGATACATAAGTGTGAGTTGTCTGACAGTTGAGTGAGTAGAGTTATTACCTGTGATAAACTTGATTTCAGTTATATCACTAAACTGCTCATGTTCCATGTATTATTTTAAACAGAAAAGCACTCCAAAGTTGTATTCTGTGCTACAGCTATCTATATTGTGATTTGCCATGTGACGTATCTCTTATTAATGTATGAAGAGAGCATTAAAACAAACAGCCTTGCCTATTTATCAGATATGTTCTAGGTGTTAATTTATTTGTGAATTTTATGCGAACAGATATGTATATGGAAATGAGTTTTTGAAAGTCCAGCATACAACTACAGCCATTAATCAAGGACACATATAGAAAATAATTCATATATATGCAGAGATGTTGGGAGAAGTTTTATTCCAAAGCTAACACAAAACAAGGTACACAAGTTTTTATAGAGGATATTATCCATTGCGGTAATATTTGATGTATAATACTTCTGAATTTTTTAATAGTTTTAAGAGTTAACTATAGTTGTTGGGTTTTTTTTTTTTTAAGACAGGGTCCCACAAATGTAATTTAAAAATATTTGTAGATCCTCTGGAGTATCTCTGAGGAAGAGAGTTTGAAAAATGCTTTACCATAGGACTTAGGGCATTGGTCAAAGATACCTATTATGGGTATGAGAGGAGAGTTCTTATTAAGTAAGCAGATTTGGATTAGTTAATATTGGTTTGACCTGTCATCCTTAGTACGGTTTAAATTATTGTATTGTACTGTGGCAAAAGCTGGATCTGATGCAAAGGAAAACATGAAAGAATTGAGACAGTGTGGTATAGAGAGAACACTGGCCTAGGACTGGGGACCTGAGTTCTAATCCCAGTTCTACCACCAATTAATTGGTAGTTTTAGATCGGTCATTTAATTTCTCTAGCCTTTTATTTTTTTCTCATACAAAATGAGGGATTTAGATTCTGAAGGTATTTTTTTGACGCAACAGTTGATATTACAGAGTAATTTTTTAAAGACATGCACCCTCCCCCACATCCACATGTTATAGTTCATATTAAGCTAAATTGTTGCCCAGCAAAGATATTTTAAGAACTTGATATAATTAGATGATAGTGATTATTTTAGTAAAATTAATTACATATAAATGAAGCCTTTGAGAGTGCTTAGAAACAGTTTGATCTCTTAAATCTATCTTTTTTTTTTTTTTTGAGACAGAGTCTTGCTCTGTTGCCCAGGCTGGAGTACAGTGGCAAGATCTCGGCTCACTGCAACCTCTACCTCCCAGGTTCAAGCAGTCCTCTTGCCTCAGCCTCCTGAGTAGCTGGGACTACAGGTGCGTGCCACCACGCCCAGCTAATTTTTTGTATTTTTAGTAGAGATGGGGTTTCACCATGTTGACCAGGATGGTCTCTATCTGTTGACCTTGTGATCCACCTGCCTCAGCTTCCCAAAGTGCTGGGATTTAGGCATGAGCCGCTGCACCCGGCCTTAAATCTTTCTAATCCCTCTGTGAATATATTGTTATATTGTCTGAGGTTTGAAGAATGTGTGTACTAAGCAGTAAATCATTGCCAGATCATATCCAAATTTAATGATCTTTGCATTAGGTAGAAAGGGGGTAGTTCTTTGTTTTGAAATATATTCTGAAGGGTCATTTAATTTCTGAAAAGATTGATAATTCAAGCCTTCTGAGATATTCAGCAATTGAGGACTATTTTTATATGAGTGTCTCAGCAGATAGATTTTTTTTGTTTTGGGGAGACACCAAATCATGTTAGCGAGCTTTTTAGTTTCATTTTTGTCTAGTGAGAATTTCCTATTTTATCAAACTTCTGTATAGGAATGTTTGTTTTATTTTGTTGCCATTCTTTTTTCCTAGTGGTTGCTCCATTCATTCTTGTGGAGTATGTTGTAGGTATGTGTTCCCAAAGTGTTTTGAGTCCTTAGAGATAATTACTACATGCTCATTTTCAGTTGCTTGGTAGTGATAAGTTGACTTGAGTTTTGCTTTGAGTGATGGTAACTAACGATACTACAATGGTCTGCTATTTGCTAGGCCATTGACATTCTATAATTTTCAACCTGTATTTGCACCCACCTCTCTTTCTTCTGGTATATTTTAAAGTAAATATAAGTTATGTTATTTTATTTCTAAATATTTCAGTATACATGAGGAAGAGGACATTTTATTAGTTATTTTTTATTTCATTTTATTTAAAATCTTTTTTTTTTTTTTGTTTTGGTAGAGTTGGGGTCTCGCTATGTTGCCCAAGCTAGTCTCAAACTCCTGGGCTCAAGCACTCCTTCACCTCAGCCTCCCAGAATTCTGGAATTACAGGCATGAGCCGCTGCACCTGGCCTTCGTTATCTATTAATCCATAACAAATTGCTACAAACTTAGCAGCTTAAAACAATACACATTTATTGTCTCAATGAGGGTCCAGTGTTTAGACATAGATTTGAGAGGTCTTCTGCTCCTTGTTTCTAAGGCTACAGTCAAGATGTTGGCTGGGGCTGTGGTTTCACCTAAAGGCTTGAGTGGGGAAAGATCTGCCTCTAAGCTTATTTGATTGTTGGCAGGATTCAGTTTCTTGCAAGTTGTTGCCCAGAGGTTGTCCTCAGTTCATTGCCACGTGGGCATCTCTAATGTGGTGTTTTGCTTCATCAATGCCAACAAGGGAAAGTCTGCTAGTGAAGTGGAAGTCACAGTTTTATGTAGCCTAGGCCCTGAAATGATGTCCCATCACCTTTGCCATATTCTCTTGGTTAAAAACAAGTCGCTAAGCCAGCCTACACTCAATGAGATGAAATTACAATGAGATGGAATTACTCAATGGTGTGAATACTCAGTGGTGGGGATCATTTGAGGCCATCTTTGAACTGCCCTGCCAGAGACATTTTCTTTTATGGCCACAATGTCATTATTTTACTTAACAGATTTAGCAGTAATTCTTTAATTACAATTAATACCTAGTCCATATTTAATTTTCAGCTTTCTAAAAAATGTCTTTTTATAGTGTGTTCGAATCAGGATCCAAACGCTTATTGCATTTGTTGTTATGTCCCTTTTACAATTCTTTTTATCAAGAGTTCTTCCATTAGCCGGGTGTGGTGGTGCGCACCTGTAGTCCCAACTACTTTGGAGGCTGAGGCAAGAGGATCACTTGAGTCCAGGAGGTCGAGGCTGCAGTGAGCTATGATTGTGCCACCGCACTCCAGCCTGGGCAACAGAGCAAGACCCTGTCTCTTTTAAAAAAACAAAAAGAAGAAGAAGAGTCTTCCCATCCTCTTGCTGTTTTCTTTTTATCCATTGATTTGTTGAAGAAATCAGGTCATTTGTCCTGAAGAAGCTCCCCTATTCTAGATATGTTCAGTTGTTTTTATAGTGGCATTTGACTAATTCCTCTATTTGTCATGCTTTATATATACTGGGAGTTAAACAGAAAGCCTTATTTAGATTTTGGATCAGATTTTTTTTTGAGACAGGGTCTTGCTCTGTTGCCCAGGCTGGAGTGCAGTGGCACAATCATGGCTCACTGTAGCCTTGAACCTCCTGGGCTCAAGTGGTCCTCCCACCTCAGCCTCCCAAGTAACTGGAACTACAGGTGTGTGCCACCATGCCTGGCTCATTTTTAAATTTTTTTTTTAGAGTCAAGGTCTCATTGTGTTGCCTAGGCTGGTCTTAAACTCCTGGCCTCAAGCAGTCCTCCCACATTGGCCTCCATCAATTTTTTAGAAAGACCACTCCCTAGGTGGTGCCATATACTTTGTATTTTATCACTTCAGGAGGCACAAAATGTGGTGGTGACAACTTTTTTGTAAAGCCATCCACTTTTCATTAATAGTGTAAATATCCAAAGATAACTCATTGTTAGAATAAACTATTTCAGTAGAAGTATCCAAATTGGATTTCTTTCATCTTACCGTTCCTTTCACATTTACTAGCTGTAATTTTCCTGGATAAAATTTTCCCTTGTCTATTTGAGCTTTTTGGTTACTCTGAAATACAGTTCTACTGGAAAAGCAAGATAAATGCTTAATTCTTTCCTTTTAATCACTAGTTTTCAGCATAGTGAGTTGTTATATACCTCCAGGTGTCTAATTAATTTTTTGTTTTTTAAAAACGAAAAGCATTTATGAACATTAGTCTCTTTATTCATTGTGTTTTAAATGACTTCAGTAGTCATTCTTTGTGATGCCAGATGGTTCCATCTTAGGCCAGTGGGAGTCCCTTCAGGCTCTCTCCTGTGTTCCCTTGACATGACCCCATTCTTTATTTTCTTGCTTTTTGGCATAGGAAAATGACTTTATATACCATGCTTTAGTCGAAGAATGATGTTCAGAGTGCATAATTGGAAAATGGAGATACTTAATGTTACCAGATTGTCATTTCTTTTAGATCTTTCTAGGTGATAGAGCTAGGAAATAAATTTTTTTAAGAGAAAAAATATCTTGAATTTATACTGCTATTTCCAGTTCAAATTTGATTTGTGAGGTTGTAACTTCTTTTATTTTACACTTTTTTTTTTTAAGTTGAAAATGTTTCCCAGTATTAACATTAATATAATTGCTTTGGGCCCTATCTATGTGTGTGTGGTGCACATAAATATGTTTAAAACATAAATTTAAAGTAATATCAGTGTTATTACTGGGTGAAGTTTAACATTTCTTTGTAGATTCTTTTTGTCGTTAGACTGTTTTCCACTGAAGATAGTAAAAATGCTGTGTCCTAAGGTCAATTGGAATAATTCTTTTTATTATTTTCTGCGGGTTATGTCACCAACTTGATACACAGGTTCATTTGTTTTAGTTTATTTTCAGCTTTTAGTGATTCCTGTTTTTGTTTCTGCATGTAAAACACTTGCATGGTTTCAGATTTTAAACTATGCAGCTTCCACCTCTGTCCCTTCAACACTTTTTATTCCCTTTGCAATGGGCTGGTTCTTCTGCCGCAAATACAAACATCTACATGTGTATCCATTCATTTAGATGTGCCACAATTTGTTTAACCATTCAGCAGTTGATGGGCATCTAGATTGTTTCCATTTTGGGGTTATTAGAAATGAAGCTACTATAAACATTGGAGTACAGGTTTTTGTTTGAACATAGGTTTTTGTTTCCCTAGGAAAAATACCGAAGAGTCCAATTGCTGGATTGTAGTGGTTAGTTTTGTAAGAAACCTTCATACCCTTTTCTAAAATGGGTTACCATTTTACATTCCCATCAACAATGTATGAGGGATCCAGTTTCTCTGAATCCTTGTGAGCATTTGGTGTCATCACTGTTTTATCTTTTAGCTATTATGATAGGCATATAGTGATATCTGATTTTTTTTTATTCTTCTAATGGCTAGTGATGTTGCACATCTCATGTGTTTATTTGCTATCTGTATAACTGCTTACTGGAATGTATTCATGTCTTACCTATTTTCTGATTGGATTGTTTGCCTTTTACCTGATGGATGTCAAGAGTACTTTGTATGTTTTAGGTGTAAGTCTTTTGTTGCGTATGTAGTTCGGAAATACGTTCTCCCAGTCTTTAGCTTACCTTTTCAACCACTTAAAAGTCTTTCTCAAAATAAAAGTTTTTAATTTTGCCGAAGTCCAGTTTTTCAATTTTTCCTTTTATACATTTTGCTTTTTGTGTAAGATCTCCTTGCCTAGTCCTAGACCATGAAGATTTTGTCTTATGTTTATATTTTTTTAAAGTTTCATAGTTTTATATTTTACATTTTCATTCATGATTCATTAATTTTTTTAATGAAGTATGAGTTTTAGGTCAAGATTTTTTTTTTTTTGGCTTATAGTTGTCCAGTTGCTCTAGCACTATTTGTTGAAAAGGCGATTCTTCCTCTGTTGAATTGCTTTTGTACCTTTGTAAAAAAAAAAAAAAAAAAAAAAAAACCAGTTGGGCATATATGTGTGGGTCTTTTGGGGGCCTTTTATTCTGTCCTAATGATATGTGTCTGTCCATCTGCTAGTATTATACTTTATTGATTATGCAGTTTTATAATGGAGCAAGCTTTAGTATTGTATAGAGTGATCCCTCTCATTTTATTCTCATTTAAATAATTATTTTGGCTATTCTAGGTCTTGTGTTTTATGTGTAAATTTCAGAGTAAACTTGTCTATGTCTAAAAGAAATCTTGCTGGGATTTTGATAGGAATTACATTAAATCTGTAGGTCATTTTGGGAGAATTGCCATCATTGCTATGTCGAGTCTTCCAGTCCATGAGCACAATATGTCTTCCATTTATTTAGGTCTTCTTCAATTTCTTTTATCAGCATTTTGTAGTTTTCAGGATACAGATCATCCTGTACATGTTTTGTTAAAAATATTCTTCCTTCATTTCCTTTAAAGCAACTGTAAATTGTTTTGTGCTTTTAATCTTGGGTTTCACATGTTTAGTGTTAGTATATAGAAATGCATTTGATTGTTGATCTTATATCCTGCAACGTTGCTGAACTCATTAGTCCTAGGATTTTTTTTTTTTGGGGGGGGGGCGTAAATCTTCTGGGATTTTTCACATAGGCAAATTATGTCATCTGAAAATAGGGATGGTTTCATTTCTTCCCTTCTGAAGGTTGCATCATTGTTTAGTTGAATGTGTCAAGTTTTATTTTTTTCTGGATTTTTGAATTAGGGAGTGTCTTCTCAGTGACAGGATGTAAAGGATTTACCTGTGTTTTCTTCTATTACTTGTATGTTTTTATATTTAGTTTTCTGATTCATTTGGAATTTAACCTGGTGGATGATGTGAGGCACAAATCTAATTTTATTTCTAAATGGCTGTACATCATTTATATCTATCGAAACATTTTAATACATTATTTATTATAAAGCTCATATTTCCCGCAACCCCAATGATTTATGATGCTATCTTGATCATTTATTAAATTTTATGTGCTTTGTTCTATTTATTTTTATTTTTAAATTTTTTGGTAGAGACAGGGTCTCACTATCTTGACCAGGCTTGTCTTGAACTCCTGGCCTTAAGTAATCCTACTGCGTGGCCTCCCAAAGTGCTGGGATTACAAGTGTGAACCACTGCAGTCAGCCCACTCTTTTATTTCACTGTTTTCTATTCTGTTCCTGATTGTGTATTCATGTATAAATATCTTGCTGCTTTAATTATAGAGACTTCATAATATGCTTTAACATCTGATAGGGTCTAGTCTTCTCTCCTTGCTCTTCTACTCTTTTTCAGGGTTTCTGTGGCTGTTTTTATCCTTTTAATTTTTAATGTGAAATTTATTATTTGTGTGAACTGTATCAGCCTTATTTGTTGTATGGTCGTAGGGAAACCTGTTTTTATTTTTGGGTCTAACTAAATTTATAAGTTAACATAGAATTGTATTTTTATGATGAGTCTTTTTATGCAGGAACATGGCATGTCTTTGCATTTTTTCCAGGTTTACTTATACATACATATATATATGTATATATCAGGACTGTTTAAAACAATTTTCTCATAGGTTTTGCACATTTTTCTAAGCTTATGGGTAATACTGTATTTTATTGTTGTAATTAGAGGTCTTCTCTTGCATTATATCTTCTAACTGCTTTTCGCTTTTTTGTGTGAAGGCTCTGATTTCTTTAACTTGATTTTATATATATATATATATATATATATGCTTTAAGTTCTAGGGGTTTTTTTGTTTTTTTTTTTAAACAGGTCTCTTTGGCCCAGGCTGGAGTATAGTGGTGTGATCATAGCTCACTGAAACCTCAAACTCCTGGGCTCAAGTGATCCTCCTGCCTCAGCCTCCCAAA
This sequence comes from Gorilla gorilla gorilla, assembly GCF_029281585.2. Lineage (NCBI taxonomy): Eukaryota > Metazoa > Chordata > Mammalia > Primates > Hominidae > Gorilla > Gorilla gorilla. The sequence continues at coordinate 140,436,817 of NC_073230.2, forward strand.
GTGCTGGAATTATAGGTGTGAGCCACCACACCCAGCCTTGATATTTTTTTCTAACTAAATTCTTCTATTCTAAATAGTATTTTTCCCATTGATTCTTTTGGCATCTTCTAGTTATATAATTTTTTCATCTACAAACACTCTAATTTGTATGCTTTGTAATTACTTTTTCTATCTCTTAAATTTTAGACTTTATCCTTTAGAACAGTTTTAGATTTACTAAAATATCGAGCATGTAATATAGAGGGTTTGTATATACCTCCCAATAGTTCCCCTATTTTTTTTTTAAGGAAGAGAAGAAAAGGAAAGGAGCAAAGTACAACTTGGAAGAGGGCCAAGCAAGCGACTTGAGAAACCGGCAGCTTGACCTCTTGACTTGGGGTTTTATACGCTGGCATACTTCCGGGATCTTGCATTACTTCTCCTCACTCCTGAGATCTTATTGAGAAGCCGCTGATGAGTTTCAGGTGTTTTATATCTATTAGCCTGCCTTTCCCTAGCTCCGGCTGCAACCAGTTATTACTTTAGAGAAACAGTTAACTGCCTGACCATCACCTGATGGTCGCCTAACACGCCTGGTGTGCATGTGGGGTGGAGCCCCCTACTGCCCTGCTCATACCTGACTAGCTACCCACTGTAACATTTCCCCCAACAAGAGTCCAAGACCCCAAATCTTTGGGGGCAGATGGACGAAGGTAAGTCTTCTGTAACTGCTTCCTGCTGACAGAGGGGCAGTGGTGGTTCTATGGGTCTTGGCCTCTTGCTAGCTGTCATTGCTGAGTTGGCTCCATGAGTTGTTGAAAGCAGTATCCGGCCAGGCCCAAGGGAGACAGGGGCAGGATTTCACCTCTGTCGTGTCCCACTGATGGGCAGTCTAGAGGTCCCCTGTAGAAGGGTGATTCTTGAATATTGAAAGGACAGTATTCTTCATCGAGGATTACCTGGAGCTTAATGGCCACTAGGGAATGTATCCAAATCGTGTGCGCCAAATATGTTGCCGGTGGCAGATACCCAAGTTACCCCGATTCCGTATGGGTCTGCCACAACTTCAGTTCTTGCCTCCTCAGGAGAATTCGAATGAGGGGCATAAGGCAGAAGGAGGGAGAGACTGAGGCAGGTTTCAGAGCAGGAGTGCAAGTTTGTTAAAAAGCTTTAGAACAGTAAGGAAAGGAAGGAAAGAAAGGAAAGAAGGAAAGTACACCTTGGAAGAGGACCAAGTGAGTGACTTGAGAAACCAAGTGCCAGTTACCCTATTCTTACTGTATTACATTCGTATGCTCTGTTTCTTAGAATTAATGAACCAATATTTATAGTTCATTACTAACTATAATCCATAGTTTATTTAAATTTCCTAAGTTTTTCTCGAATGTCCTTTTTCTGTTCCAAGTTCCTATCGAGGATACCACATCAAGTTTGTCATGTCTCAGGCTCATCTTGACTGTGACGGTTTTCTCGAACTTCCTTTGTTTTGGACTGACAGTTTTGAGGAGTACTGGACAGGTGTATTGTAGGATGCCCCTCTACTGGAGTTTGGGTTGATTGGGAAGGAATATATTGTAAGCATGCCCTTGATCACCTCCCTGAGGTGGTGTTTGTCAGGTTTCTCCACTGTAATATTTTCCCTTTTGTATACTGTACTTTGGAAAGAAGCCATTATACACAGCCAATACTGAGGGAGTACTCTCAGTTCTTAGAGTATTACATAATTTCTTAGGAATTCTTCTTTATGGGAGATTTGTCTCTTCCGCCATACTAATTTATCCAATAATTTATTTGTATCATGTGGACTCAGATACTTACTTTATACTTTATTATAATCCAGTACTACTTTATTTATTTTGTTGCTCAAAATGTTCCGGCTTTGGCTGTTGGAAGCTCTTTCAGTTGACTCATGTGCGCCTTTGACATAACTTCCATCGTTTTTGTTTTGTTTTGTTTTTCATTTTAGTGCTTTCTTAATTTCTGGTATTACAGGATGCTCCAGGCTCATCTTGTTTATTTTCTGCCCCATTTCTCCATGGAACTGTTGTTCCTTTTATTGGAGAAAGGCATAAAAAAACAAAATCTGGGTGCTAGATGTCCTGCTTCGGGGGTTTTGTTTCTTTTAGTCCCTCTCATTAACCTTATGTCCTGAAACCTTGCTATAATCATTCATTATTTCCAGGAGTTCATCAGTTCTTTGGGATTTTCTGTATAGGCAGTCCTGTCATCTGTGAATGATGACAGTATTATTTCCTTCTCAATGTGTAGACTGTTTTTTTTCCCGCTTATCTTATTGGATTTAGCTAGCATTTCCAGGATAGTATTGAATAGAATTGCCTTATTCCCAGTCTTGGGGTAAAACATCTAGTTTCTCACCATTAAATATGATGTTAGTTGTAGGTGTTTTGTAGGTACTCTTTATCAAATTGAAGAGGGCTGCCTGAATTCCTAGTTAGCTAAGATTTTTAATCATGAATATGTGTTGGATTCTGTGAAATGCTTTCTCTGCATCTGTTGATATGATCATATGACTTTCTTCTTTAGCCTATTGATGTGTAATACATTAATTGATTTTGGGATATTGAAATAGCCCTGTAATAAGTACGTTTTATTGTGGTGTGTAATTATTTGTATACATTTTTAAATTTGATTTGCTAATATTTTTTGAGAGTATTTTTGCATCCATATTCATAAGAGATTGGCTGGAGGTTTTCTTTTAGTGATGTCTTTATCTGGTTTTTGTATTAGGTTAATGCTGGTCTCGTAGAAAGCATTAGGCAGTGTTTCCTCTGCTATTCTTTTCTGAAAGACATTCTAGAGCATTGGTATGATTGTTTTCTTTAAATGTTTGGTAGAATTCACCAGTGAAACCGTCTGGGCCTGGAGATTTTCTTTTTGGAAGATTATTAATTACTCATTCAGTTTCATTAATAGTTACTGGCATATTCAGAAGGTCGCTTTCTCGACTTTTGGTAGTTTGTATCTTTTAAGGAATTGGTCCATTTCATTTATGTTATGAGTTTTGTGGGAATAGAGTTGTTCATTTTATTATCTGTTTAATATCCAAGTGATCAATAGTGATCACTCATTTTCATTTCTAATATTGGTAATTTGTGTCTTCTCTGTTTTTTTCTTTGTTAGCCTAGCTAGAGTTTTGTCAGTTTTATTGGTCTTTTCAGGTAGCCAGCTTTTGGTTTCTTGCTTTATTCTACGCATTTCCTGTTTTCAGTTTCATTGATTTTTTGCCCTAAGATTTATTTATTTATTTATTTATTTATTTATTCTGCTTTGTTTATGCTTCAGTTGCTTTTCTCTAGTTTCCTAGGGTGGAAGCTTAAGTGATTGACTTTAAGTCGTTTTGACTTAATAAAATGCTTTCAATGCCGTAAATTTCCTTCTAAGCATTCCTTTCACTGTATCCCACAAGTTTTGATGTTTTGTTCTTAGTTTCACTTTGTTCAGAGTATTTTTAAATTTATCTGGAGACTGCTTTGACCCATGTATCATTTGGAAGTATGTTTACACCAAATATCTTGGGATTTTCCAGCTATCTGTGAATGACTTCTAGTTTAATTCCATTGTGGTCTGAGAGCATACTTTGTGTAATCTTCAACTCTTTTACATTACTAACATATATTTTATCATCTTCCTTGGTGAATATCCTTGTGTGAGCTTGAGAAGAATACGTATTCTCCTGTTATTGGGTGAAATACTCTGCACAGTCAGTTAGATCTAGTTGATTGATGATGCTGTTCAGTTCAAGGGTATTCTGAGCTTCTGCCTGCTGAGTCTGTCTATTACTGACAGAGGGATATTGATGTGTCCAATTATAATAATGCTTCTTGAACTTCTGTCAGTTTCTCTCTCAAGTATTTTGACACGCTTTTGTTTGGTACAGACACCTTAAGGATTGTTATGTCTTCTTGGAGAATTGACAGTTTTTATTATTATTTAATGCCTCTTTTATTTTTTTTTTTTATTTTTTGAGACAGGGTTTCACTCTGTCACCCAGACTGGAGTGCAGTGTTGTGATCTCAGTTCACTGCATCCTCTACCTCCCAGGCTCAAGCAATTCTCCTGCCTCAGCCTCCCGAGTAGCTGGGATTACAGGCCTGCACCACCACGCCTAGCTAATTTTTGTATTTTTAGTAGAGGTAAAATTAAAACATGTACTTTTTTACCATGTTGGCCAGGCTGGTCTTGAACTCCTGACTTCAAATGATCCACCCACCTTGGCCTCCCAGAGTGCTGGGATTACAGGCATGAGCCACTGCTTCTGGCCAATGGCTCTCTTTTTTGCTGATGGTTTTCCTTGATCTTATGTTTGCTTTGTCTGATATTAATTAATATAGCTATTCCAGTTTTCTATTTAAAGAATGGTATGTCTTTTTCCATTTCTTTATATTAACCTATTTATATCTTTATGGGGGTTTCTGGTAGACAACGTATTTGGACTTTGTTTTTTTATCTACTCTAACAGCCTGTCTTCTAATTAGTTTCTTTAGACCATTCACATACAAATTGATTGTTGATATAATTGGATTGATATCTACCATATTTGTAACTTTTCTATTTACCGTACTTGTTCTTTGTTTCTTCTCTTCCCCTTTTTCCATCTTCTCTGATTTAAAATGGACATTGTGATTCTGTTTTCTCATCTCTTAGCATATCAGTTACACTTCTTTTTAACTTGTTTTTAGTGGTTCTAGAATTTGTAATATTTATGTGCGTCTAAACTAAGTCCAGCTTTAAATAACAGTGTACTATTTCATGTGCCATGTACCTAATATCAGAGTATTTCCTACTCTTCTCTTGTATCCCTTATAATGTTGTTCTTACTCATTTATCTACATGCCATAATCACTCAATATATTGTTAACATTGTTACTTTGAACAGTTATTTGTTAGATCAGTTTAAGAGTAAAAAATACATGTTTTAATTTTATCTTCATTTAATCCTTCTCTGACCTTCTTTCTTTATGTAGATCAATGTTGTAACCTATATAGCTGTTCTTGCTGAAGAACTGCTTTTAACATTTCTGCAAGGCATGTCTACTGGTAACAAATTCCCTTAGTTTTTGTTTTAGGAAGTATTTATTTCTCCTTCACTTTTAAAGGATAATTTCACTGGATATAGATGTCTAGGTTAGTGTTTTTGTTTTTATTTTTTTCCCAGACACTTCAAGTATTTCGTTCCACTCTTTTCTTGCTTGCATAGTTTCTGATGAGAAATCCAATGTAATTCTTCTCCTTGTTTCTCTATAAATGAGGAGTTTTTTTTCCCTTGTCTTTGGTTTTCTGCAGTTTGAATATGATACTCCAACTTATAAATTTTTTTGATATTTCCTGCTCGGTTTTCTCTGAGCTTCCTGCTGGGTTTTCTCTGGTCAGTGGTTTGGTGCCTATCATTAATTTTGGAAAATTCCAGCCATTATTACTTCAAATATTTCTTCTGCTCCTTTCTTTCCCTTCTCGTATTGCAGTTATGCATCTGTTATAGCTTTTTTATTTAAAAAAATAGTTTTTGGATATTCTGTTTCTTTTTTTTCTTTATTTTCTTTTTTCAGTTTGGGAACTTTCAGCTGTCATATCTTTAAGCTCACTGATTCTTTCCATGGTACATTACCCATCTATCTTGCATGTTGTCTCCGTTTTCCATTAGTGGCCTTAAAATGTTAATTGTAGTTATTTTACATTCACTATCTGCTCATATCAAAATCTAGATCATATCTGAGTCTGGCTTGCTTTGTCTTTTCACACTGTTTTTTCTTGCCTTATTTAGCATGCATTCCAGTTTTTTGTTTCTTTTTTCTGGCTTTTTTTTTTTTTTTTTTTTGGTTCCCTTCAATCCAGTCCTTTAACACTTAAATCTCTCTGAGGAAGTTAACTAAGAACTTTTTCTAACTTTCTTTCCTCACTCTCCCAACATCTGATCTTAAGTGATGATCTTTTCCTTTCATTTTATACTTGTGAGGCAGTCAGTAAGTATATTCCAAATTCCACTTATTCTCCATTCTTCTCTCATTTTTTTTTGGTTAGCTCTATCTTTTCTACATTGTTGCACCACACATTTATATTCTGTTATGTATGACATTCTTATCTTCATGGTTAGTTTTAGTTCAGTGGTTAAATATTTTTATTTCATGTAACCAGATTTTATGCTGAAGCTTCTCAAATCATTTCTTCAGTATGTATAGTTTATTCATTAGTAGGTTTCTCAGAAAGAATGGCTCAAGGAACGCTTTGTTAACTATGCCTTTAAACTTGAAAGATAGTTTCAAGTTGAAAGATACAGTCCTAGGCTCACATTTTTTGTACTTGATTTTCTTAAAATTTTTTATTTTATTTTGAGTATAAAATACCTGTTTATTGTATTTGGGTATGAAATACAGTCACGTGTTGCTTAACGACTGGGATGTGTTCTGAGAAGTGTCTCTTTAGGTGGTTTCGTCATTAGCGAACTGTGGAGTGTACTTACACAAACCTAAATAGTATAGTGTACTCCATTATATAGCTCTATTATAATCTCATGGGGCCAGCATCTTAACATGTGGTCTGTTATTGACAGAAACATAATGCGGTTCATGACTGTTGTAGCTGTTGTAAGGTTTTTTTGACAATAAACTTTTCTTAATTTTATGAGTGACTTGATATTTCTATCTGGAAGCTCAAGGAAGTTTTTAAAAAAAGTCTTCAAAGTCTGCATAGTTTGTACTAGGAATATTGAGTTGAATTTCCCTAGCATACTGTGTATTCTTTGAGTGTGTAGATTCAACTTTTATTTTAGAAAGATTTGCTTGAAGCACAGTTTGAAGTATCTGTCTAGTTCCAATTATATATTTTTTTGTCTAGTCCAATTATGTTACGTTATAGACAGTTGCTGTCTTTTGTATCTGTTTCATTATTTTCATTCACTTTCCAACCTCTTTTCCCTTACTGGGCTATTTTAGCGGTGTCTTTTTTGGGAGGAATTTGTAAAATTTAGTCTGTGTTTTTGAAAGATACTCTAGACAGATATTTCAAACTGTGTATTTTTTGGGGGAGGATTTTTAAAAATTTAGTCCTTGTTTCTGAAAAAAAACTCTTCTCCCTTATATGTAAGTCTTATCAGCTCTTCCTGTCATTCTGGCCATACTATTTTTGAGCTGTTTTAATTTTGAATTATTGCTTCTTAATAAAAGTAATGATAATAAAAATATAAACTATTTTCTTAATTTCATTTAGGTCATTTTGAAATAATTAACAATTTTCATCTTCGTGGCCACATTTTTCTCAAGTATTTTTATCTATTACAACATCTTAGAGTGGATTTTTATTTTATTTTCTATTGTTTAAACAAGTTGGTTTTCCTGTAGTTTTAGAAGGAAGAACTTCTGTAGGAGGAGGGGATAGACCAGTGCAGTTTTTGAGCTGTGTGGCTCCAGGTCACATTTGTGAATTTTTTTTTTAATTGCACTTTTGAGATGTAGTAAAGCTTTTCGCCTTTATGTTTTCCAGGTATTTTGCTTTCTGAATAGACCCCTTTAAATGTATTTTACTGTTGTGGTACTTTCTGAGATCTGTGTCACTTGGACCTCCTGCCCACCTAGAATATGAATCTTATCTCTCCTGGAGGGGTTCTCATTCTTTTTGCTTTGCTTAGGTCTATTTCTGTTTCTTGCAGTTTCTCCAGAATGGGTCTCTGTTTTCATGAAAGTAAGAGAGTATTTGTTGGTGGGATACTTCTACAGTCCTCTTAGAGTGTAGAATCTGCCTCTCTCAGTTTTCTAGTTATCTCTGCATTTACCTATATCTTGGAGCCTGAGAAGGATGTGTTATCTAACTTTACTTAGTTCTCAGATTTTCTTTCCCATCACCAGCATTTGAACTTGTTTGTTCCTTTGTGAAGAATAGACTTTTTCTTTGTTTTTACATGAGTGGTTCCTTCTGATTAGCATAATTAAAATATTTTCAGAGAGGTGATTTTTTTCTTTTTTTGTACCATCCCTGGGAAAAAAAAAAACAAAACTGTCCTGCCGTGTCACCACCCCGTTTATTTATTTTGTAGCACTTATCACAGTCTGTAATTATCTTGTTTACAATTCTACTTGTTTATTTTCTGCTGCTTGTCATTTGAATGTTAGCCTCACAACTGGAGATCCTATCTCGTATACCACGGTGTTCCCAGAGCCTATCACATTGTCTAGCATAAGACAAGGACTCAGTAAATATTTGTATAAGTAACTCCAACAAATAGTAAAATCCCCTTCTTACTATGCTCTTGTCTTAAAATTGGGAAATACTTGTGAGTCTAAACCTCTGCAGTATATGTAAGTCTAAGTGATTTGGGAGAAAGCTATCATTTTTATAGTATACTCTTTATAGCTGGAGATATTAAAAATTGATTTAAGAGTTGATCCTTACTGCATTTTGAATTATAGTCTTTTAAGAAAAAAACATGTTTGTTTATTTATTTACATGTACTTATCCTTTCAAAATACAATGTTCTTAGATTTTAAATCAGAAAGCCTTGAAAAATTATCAGCATTCCCCCTTCCCACACATTTGTAGCTCTAATCAAAAACTTTCTAGACTTCCTGTGTGTGCAGATAAAGATATTTCTCGAATATTGGGAGAGAATGCCCCAAGTTTTTACCAGACTGATTAATCTTGGGTATTTAAGTGTGTTCCTTATCAGTATTTCCTAATGTATAAGGATTTTGGTTTTTTTTTTTTTTAAACATTTATTTTAGGTTCAGGGCATACGTGAAGGTTTTTACATAGTTGTGTTATGGGGGTTTGTTGTACAGATCATTTCATCACCCAGGTATTAAGCCTAATACCCAGTAGTGATCTTTTCTCTTTTCTGCTCTTCTCATTCCTCCCACCCTCCACCCTCAAGTAGTCCCGAGTGTCTGTTGTTTGCTTCTTTGTGTTCATAAGTTCTCATGATTTAGCTCCCACTTATAAATGAGAACATACGGTAGTTGTGCTGAGGATAATAGTCTCCAGATGCATCCATGTTCCCACAAAAGAAATGATCTCGTTCTTTTTTATGGTTGCATAGTATTCCATGGTGCATATGTACCACATTTTCTTTATCCAGTCTGTCATTGGTGGACATTTAGGTTGACTCCATGTCTTTACTGTTGTTCGTAGTGCTGCAGTGAACATTTGTGTGCATGTGTCTTTACGGTACTTTACGGTAAAATGATTTCTATTCCTCTGAGTATCTCCCCAGTGATGGGATTGCTGGGTTGAATGGCAGTTCTGCTTTTAGCCATACTGCTTTCCACAATGGTTGAACTAATTTACACTCCCACTAACAGTGTGTTCCCTTTTCTCTGTAACCTTAATCCCAACTGTCATTTTTGACTTTAGTAATAGCCGTTCTGACTGGTGTGAGATGGTGTCTCGTTGTGGTTTTGATTTGCATTTCTCTAATGATCAGTGATACTGAGATTTTTCTCATATGCTTGTTGGTTGTCATGTATGTTTTCTTTCGAAAGTGTCTGTTCATATCCTTTGCCTACTTTTTAATTGGGTTTTCTCTTGTAAATTTAAGTTCCTTATAGATGCTGTATATTAGACCTTTGTCAGATACATAGTTTGCAAATATTTTCTCCCATTCTGTAGGTTGTCTGTTTACTCTGTTGATAGTTTCTTTTGCTGTGCAGAAGCTCTTAAGTTTAATTAGATCCCACTTGGCAATTTTTGTTTTTGTTGCAATTGTTTTTTATTTGTCTTGAAATCTTTGCCTGTTCTTATGTCCAGGGTGGTATTGCCTAGGTTATCTTCCAGCGTTTTTATAGCTTTGGGTTTTACATTTAAGTCTTTAATCTATCTCGAGTTGATTTTTGTGTATGATGTGAGGAAGGGAGTCCAGCCTCGATCTTTTGCATATGGCTAGCCAGTTACCTCAACATCATTTATGGGAAGGGGAGTCTTTTCCCCATTGCTTGTTTTCATCAGCTTTGTTGAAGATCAGATGATCGTAGGTATGTGGCCTTTATTGTATACTTTTTTTGTCTGTCTCTTAAATTTTATGTGTGTTTTTTTTTTATGTTTAAAAAATACTTTGTGATCCCCTTGGCCACAGATAACCATTCTTGTTCTGATACGGTATTACCCCAGCAGAGTGTTCACATGTAATGGAAGCTCTATTATAATGGTTTGATTGATTGTTATTATTGACTTTTGTGTAGGAGCAAGAGTATACATGATACTTCGAATGAAGGGTGTGAAAGCTCTTCATAGAAATGCAGAATGTTAACTTGGCCTTCGTGAGTAGTGTTTCCTAGAATTGTGCAATTCAACTGCCCTGATTACAGCTGAAAGAAATTTGAGACTAAAGAATTAAACCTTTCCCTTTATACTGCAGATAAAATAATTCAAGTCCTGAGAGATTATGTAATGGATTATCTAACCAATTAGTGACCAAGCTCCAAAATCTCAAGATTTCTAGTTGAAGTTGATTTTTTTTCAGATCCATTTTATCATATGATTCAACAAAAAGGCACAGGCTTTAGAAGGATGTTTTTAAACTACCAAAGGAAAAACATCCTTTTATACTTTTTAAAATACTCTGCTTGACTGACTTTTCTTCATATAAAAATTAGAGGTGGCTTTAAAGTATCTAAAACTTCCAATTTAAAGTTGGCGGGGCTTACTGATAAGCATCCTGACCAGCCCTTATCAGAAAAAATGTTAAATGCTCAATTTTTTGCCCAATTGCTGTTGTTATATTTAAGTATTCTTAAGAGTAGTAATTTGGGGCTGGGTTTGGTGGCTCATGCCTGTAATCCCAGCACTTTGGGAGGCCGAGGCGGCAAGATCACTTGAGGTCAGGAGTTCGAGACTAGCCTGGCCAACATGGTGAAACCCCCGTCTCTACTAAAAATACAAAAACTAGCCGGGCATGGTGGCAGGCACCTGTAATCCCAGCTACTCTGGAGGCTGAGGCAGGAGAATTGCATGAACCTGGGAGGTGGATGTTGCAGTGAGCTGAGATCGCACCACTGCACTCCAGCCTGGGCGACAGAGTGAAACTCCATCTCAAAACAAAACAAGAGTAGTAATTTGAAAGGTATATTGCTAAGCAAGCTTAGGGTTTAAGCATATGTAATCAAGAAAGGTTTTTAATTTGCTGACTTGAATTAAAACCTAAAATGTCAAATAAATTATCTTCTCATGGTGAATTGTAATCTTTTGTTACTGACATTTAATTGGTAGTATATACAGATATAGTAGATTTTAAAATATGCAAAAATAAAGACATATAACTTGGGAAAAATTAAAACTGTATCCCATTTTTCAGTTACCCATTTATGTTTCATTATAAATTTTTAAAGTTCTCATAGAAGAATTTAATTACTCATAGTCTTGCTTTTGTAGTCTTTGTATGAGAATCTTAAAATGTTATTCATTTTTATTGCTTTCAGTTTTCATCCAGCATTGGTAAGAATGAAAATGTACATTTTAATATTAAACTAACCTGATGGAAATAGGTAGCCATTTTAGTCTTCAGCCCAACTCTATTTTCAATTCTTCTTAACCAGTTCTCAGTTATTATTTGCATTTTAAATATTTTTAAATGGCAGATATTTAATTTAACTCTAGTTGGCAAATCTTTATTATTTGACTCATATAGTTGATACCGAATTGTGTCTTATAAAATGTATTTTCTATTTTTCTAGATGTTAGTATAAATGAAAGTCATGGGTATCTAGAAGAGTGTTGTGGTCACAATCGCTTTGGTTGCCAGAGCAGTGACTCCTGGCAAGTGGAACTAAAAAGCCAGTTTCTGTTCTTTCTTATTCCCTCTAGTGCATGGTCTCTCAAGATACCCCTCCTTCTGTTCTACATCTGCTTCATTTTTATTATGCTACTGACTGCCTTATTTCTCTTTTATTATTCTTACCTGGTATCTCTGTTCTCTGTTTCATTAGTTCTGTTTACTTATATATTTTTTGTCTTAGAATTTTATTTCTATACTGGCCCATCCCATCTCCTGTCACAGGAGATAGCCAGCCAAGATTAGCAGTCATTGAAATAGTCATAAGTAAAAATCACATGTACAAAGCATATTGCCTATGATTGCTCCTTCAGTAGAGGCTGTGGATGGGGTATTCCGTTTTTAAAAACAAGGGATGTTGAATTGATATCATGATTGACATATGTAGTATAAGAGGTTAACATCTCTCACTTAGTCCTGAAAATTAAAGGAGGATAGGCTATATATACCACTAGTGATGGTAGATTGTATAAGTCTTTGGAAAGTAATACAAGAGGATAATAATGAATATGTTTTATAGAATACTACTATGGCAGTAGGCTCTATTACCACTGCTGAGGGGCTGATGTTAGCAGTCACTACCCTAAACTGGATTCTCCTTTGCCTTGCAGGAGAGTGGAAATGGGTGGAGGGGAGCAACATCATAGGAGGAAGAATTAAAAACAGTCTAGATCTTACTTTATGTTTTGAAATAAGATCCATTATTTAAAAATTTTAAGAGACAACGAGCTTTTATTATTTCTTTGCTGTCTTTTTCTATGTCTTTAAAATGATGGAAAAGTAGAGCCTGATTTGATTTTCTGATGGTGTGTTAGTACGTTCTCACACTGTTATAAAGAACTACCTGAGGCTGGGTGATTTATGAAGAAAAGAAGTTTAACTGACTCACAGGTCTGTAGGCTTGACAGGAAGCATGACTGGGAGGCCTCAGGAAACTTACAGTCATGGCAGAAGGCAAAGGGGAAGCAAACACCTTCTTCTCATGGCAGCAGGAGAGAAGGAGAATGAGTGGGGAAGTGCCACACACTTTTAAAACATCAGATCTTGTGAGAAGTCACTCACTTTGACAAGAACAGCATGGGGGAAATTGGCCCCCCCATGATCCAATCACCTCCCAACAAGTACCTCCTCCAACATTTGGAATTAAAATTCAACATGAGATTTGGGCGGGGACACAGAGTCAAACCATATCAGATTGCAAGTCAGTTTGCTATAAATGCAGGAAGTTTGCTGTCATGTCAACTATTATTTTCAACAATAACTTTTTACTGTTTTGGTAAATAATATATGCTTATATATTATTTTATGTATGAATAATATGACAAATACAAGAAAATAAGTAAAATCTCTTAATGGTATTTATGCCTCATTTTGGGCTACCATTTGTACTTACTTTATATAATTTGATGTAAATTGGATCATATACCTGCTTATCTGTATAATCACACACACACACATATCTATATATAACAGGTTTTTAAAATAAGAATAGAATCATACATGCTTCTTTGTATCTTGCATAGTAGAAATCCCTTTAAGTGTTTTATAATGATAGTATAAAGTTCCATGATGTATGTTCTATAATTTATTTGATCATTTCCTTGCTACTTCAAAAAATGCGGCATCAAACATCTCTATCATATGTCCTTACGTACTGGAGATTTTATTTCTGTGGGATGGATTTTGAAATGAGAGTTCTAGGTGAAAGAATATGTACATTTTAGATTTTAATAAATTTTACATGTTTACTTTCCATAAAGGCTAGGATAATGCACATGTTCATCTTTTCTCCCTAATTTTATGATAATTAGGAATTAATTTCATCAATTTGATGGGTAAAAAGGGATATCTTACTATTTTAATTTCTTTTTCCATGACACAGACAATACACAGGGATTTTGAGAAATTTTTTTTGGTCATAGTTTATTGGCTGTTTGAATGACTCTTCAGTGATTTGCATTCTGCTCATTTTCAGTTCTGTTCATCTTATTCTTATCAAGTGTAACAACATTTTGCATACTCTAGATATGAATTCTTTATTAGTCATATGAGTTGCAGAGATTTTTGTCCAAACTATTGCTTGTCTCCTGTTTTTCTTCATGGCACTTTTTATAACAAAAAATTTGAAAGTTTTAATATAATCAAATAGTTACTTTTTGTTTTACAGATTATGTGTTTCTTGGCAAAAAGATACATATTGGCCCCTACATTTTTCCCCTAGGGTTTTTATGTATATGTGTATGTTTAAATCTTTAATTGAGATTACTTTTTGTTGTTGTTGTTGAGACAGAGTTTTGGTCTTGCTGCCCAAGCTGGAGTGCGATTGTGTGATCTCGGCTCACTGCAACCTCTGCCTCCCGGGTTCAAGCAATTCTCCTGCCTCAGCCTCCCAAGTAGCTGGGATTACGGGCGCATGCCACCATGCCTGGCTAATTTTTTGTATTTTTAGTAGAAACGGGGTTTCACCATGTTAGCCAGGCTGGTCTCAAACTCCTGACCTCAGGTGATCCGCCTGCTTCGGCCTTCCAAAGTGTTGGGATTACAGGCGTGAGCCACGGCGCCCAGCCATGAGATTACTTTTGTATGATATTAGACAGGAGTTAACTTTCTTCTGATGGATATTCAGTTGTGCATCATTTAATAAATGAATTATCATTTCCTGCTGAATTAAAATATCACCTTTATCTGATACTAAATTTCCATCTACACTGGACTCAGTTTCTGGGTTTGTATTTCCCTGAGCTATTGTTTTTTTCCTATTCCAGTCCTTCCTGTTTTTAATTATGGCGGATTTAAAGTGTTTTTTTTTTAAAGGAATCTTTTTTAAAGTCTTTAATTCTTACTTTTAAAAAGTGTTTTAAAAGTGATAAGATGATTTCCTGTCACTATTCTTTTTTTTTTTTAGTAAGTTTTCTTAGCCCTTTTTGTATGTTTATTTTTTCCATACAAACTTTTTACATTGTATACTCCTTGGGTAAAATTTCGCATACCTCAAATAGTTGGCAGTCAGCAATGCTTGTCTTACGGGTTTTGGTATACCACTTCATGTGTTAGGTTTCTGTGGGTCACCAGGAGACACCCCTCAGCAGTTAGATGGCTTCAACTGACAGGGCAAGTTCTTCTCTCCTTTAGGGAAGGTTTCTTCTCTTGAAGGTCTTAGTGGGGTAGGGAGATAGCAGATTGTCACAACAATACTTATGCAGTTGATGCCTGACTCTTAGGGAGAGAAGCATTCAAGGAATTTATGGTTCTTCTGCTAGGGCCAAGCTTTTATAAGATTCTTAAAGATCTGAGCCTGGCCTCTGTAACCTGGTGGGCTCAGGAGAGGTACTTAGTTGGCTTAGTGCTGGGACTGGAGATCAGCAGGAATATCTTCAAGCTTCTATCTTTCCAAACCCCCTAGGCTAACCTCACTCCGTTTCTGGTCTGTATTTTATTTCTTTTTAATTTTCCTTTCAATTTAGTATGAGCTTTAAGTTACAGGTAATCAGTGGGATTAATGTACTGTATCCTTTGGTGGGTCTACTTTAATTTTTTTCTTTTTTGCGTTATTTATTTGTTCATATCATTATCAGATATTTATTAAGTACTTTGTGTATGGCAACATTTAGGCCTATGAAGATGTATCACCCAGTCCTTGTCTTCTGAGCAGCATTTTGCAAAATTTTTCTTTTCTTTCTTCTTAAAATACTGTCTTCACTTAGTATTTACACTTTCTAGGTTTTCATTTTCTTTATCTTTGGCATTCTTTGGTTTCTTTTGCTTGATTCTTTTCTTTTGGACCTCCTAAATGATGGACTCCCAGAGCATAATCAATCCTTAAGCTTTTCTTCTGAACTCTATTTCATTCCCTAAGTCATCTCACTTAATGTTGCGAATTTAAATAGCATTGATACATTGACATCTCTGAAGAGTATATTTTATTCAGCACTGGTATTTTCCTTGAATTTCAGCCCCAGATAGCCAATTGCCATATCTAATAGGCATGTGAAAATTCACAAGACCAAAACATATTGCAACTGTTTGGCCCCCTTGATTTTGCATTTAGTGGTCCATCTGCTCATTTTTCAGGTTATGACACGGCTCTCTTCCTCATGTTATTGAGGCCTGTTTCTCCTTTACTTTTCTTCATAGTAACATTATTCTTTACCACTACTTACCAGTACTTTACATTATACTTGACATATATAACATATATATATACACTTAATTTTCCAGATGCTGAGAGCTGTTAATCTCCTATTTTTAGAATCAATTTCTTCTCATATTTACTGTGGTTTTTGCTTTATTTGATTCATTACAACTGACAAATTATGTTACCATCGAATTTCTTTTTTAGAGACAGGGTCTCTCCCTGTTGCCTTCTTGATTTTCTTTCTCAAATAATTTAGAAGGTATGTGGTACGTTTTTATTTCTATCTTTGTTTAATTTTAAACTTTAAATAGTATTAATTTTTTTTTCTTTTTTTCAACTTCAGAAACATTATTCTTTCCTAGGAACTGTGAAAGATGAAGGAACTACCTCACTTCCATGACATCTAACATTCCCCTCCCCATATTTATTATACTTCATGATTTTTGTGGTTCCAGTGTATCATAGTTATAATGTATTAGGTTTTTCTTCATGCTTTATAACATGTATATCAGTGTGATTTTTAAAAATTCTAGTTCTTTAGCTTTTAATTGTCCTGTAGTCTTTTCAAACTCAGTTCATATCTTCAGTCTTCTGTGTTTTCTAATTCATTTTTGGGAAAAAGCTTTTTTTGTGATATGAAAGGAATTTGTGTTAATTTTAGAAAATTTGAAAAAACACAAAAAAGCACAAAGAAAAAAATCACTTGTAATCTCCCTTTGAGAATTATATTAATAACTTAGTATACGTTCTTTGTCTTTTCTCCCTGTGTATGAATGTTATTACTTTGCAACACTTGATTCTTTACATACACAGTTAACTACTTTTCCCCTTCACTTACTATGTATTGAACATTTTCCTATGACATTAAAGTCAAGCTGTAGAATACATAATAATTTACATGGTATTCTGTACAGACATGTTATAATTTAATCCTCCATTGTTAGTTTATTTACAGCTTGCTCTTCTAAAGTGTGCTTTGATGAATGTGGATTAGTTATATCCCCTAGGTTTTTTTTTTTTTTTTTTTTTTTAGATGAAGTTCTAAGAAGTGAAAGAATTCTGAGGCTTTAGCATATGGTGATTAAGAGCATGGACTTTGTAGACTGACTGCCTTGGGTTCAAATCCTTACTTAGCTGTATACGTTTAGGCAATTAATCTTTTCTTTTTCTTTTTCTTTCTTTTCTTTCTTTGCTCCCTTCCCTCCCTTCTTTCTTTTCTTTTTTCTTTTACCTTTTTCCTGCAGTATGTTTCAATTTCTTAAATTTGTATACTTCCAAGATAATGGTTTATACATAGAAAACATTTAGAAGAGTGTCTGGGACTCAAACACAGTCATTGTCATGGTTGTCATCATTTTTATTTAAAGGATGTACATATTTGAAATATTTTTGCTATCGATTAAATTTTTCTCCTGAAAAGTTACATTAATTTGCATTCCTATCAGCAAAATATAAGAGTAACATTTTACCAGCCCTGGCCAACAACTGCTGTTATAATTGTAAAATGTAGTTATTTTTGAGGGTGTGGGACTAATTTTATAGGGACAATATATATGTTTATCTTAATCTCCAATTTTTGAATATTGATTTTGGATTTTTTTTGTCTGTTTTCATATGGGGTATTTATATTTAAGTGCTCTTTAAATATTCAAATTTTAATTAGCCCAATGTATTTTATTTGCCTTTATTTTTTCTAGTTGGCTGTTTGCCTGTTAATTTGATTTTTAGTTGTTTTATGTGTTTATGTTTTGCCTTTGTGGAACATGTGTGTAAAGGCAGTTCTTTTCCATACACTGTGCTTTTTAAAAAAATTCATTAATCTATTTTTGATAATAAGTCTCTTTATTTGTGATGGTATAAATAAGTCTATAATTATTAAGTACCTTCTCTTTGCCAGTATAGATCTAACTTTTAAAAATAAAATTTTTATTGCAGAATAATTTTAGGTTTATGGAAAAGTTGCAAAGATGGCATAGTTACTATATATGTTCTTTACGCAGTTTTCCCTTGTTGCTGACATCCTGCATTATTACCATGGTACGTTTGTCACAACTAAGATGTCAACATTGGTACACTACTATTAACTAAATGCCACATTTTATTTGGATTTCACTAGTTTTCCCACAAGTATTCTTTCTCTGATCCAAGATCCCACATTACATTTAGTTGTCATGTTCGTTACTCTCCTCTGGTCTGTGAGTTTCTCAGTCTTTCCTTGTTTTTTATTATATTGAGAGTTTGGAGGAGTACTATTCATTTGTTTCATTGGCCTTTCCTGTGATGTTTTCCTGCTGGTTAGGCTGGGGTTATTTGTATCAATATGGACTCACGGGTATTTTACCACTTAAATTTTTTTAGCATTGGCCTGTCATTCTCTGTGACCCTTTGACATGATCCATACTGCTCCCTTCCTCTGCCTTTTTTAAAAAACGCTTTTTTTCTTGTGTAAGATGCTCTAGGTTAATCTTCTGTATTCCCTTACCTGGCTCTGGAATCAGCCATTTCTCCAGCTACTCCTGTTTTCTTTTATTGGAGAGTGGTATGTGGAAACATACCTTTGTGGAAATATCGGGGTGCGGTGCTGGGTGTGTTTTTGGGTACTGGTGTGTCACTGCTTCTGGTCCCCCTCAGTGGACAGAATTAGAAAATACTGTTTGTGCACACACACCCCTATAATTATTTATATTATATTATGGTAAACACAAGTTTGCACTGATGTCACTGATTCTAATCCAGTACCACAGGGTTCCTTCTGCCCTCCCTCCCCTTGCTTAACTGTAACATCCCCCTACAAAAGTGAGAAACCTGGCTGCCACATTTACCAGCCATTTACTTATTTGTTCAACCCCAGTATGTATGTAACATAGGAATTAACCCATATTCCTTGTGAAAAACAACTTTACCAAATCAAGCAGTGTTTATGTATAGCTCTGCTTGCCTTTAGCCTTACAGTTTCCAGTGAAAAAGCCGTCTTCTAAAGTTACTTATATCAGTTCCTTTTCCACTCACAGTTCTGCTTTTGATGGTATGCTTAAAAGTGCATCTTACTCCAAAGATGGACTTTATATATGTATAAAAAATATATATATTCTATACGATGCATGTGTGATATATGTAATATATAATGTAACAATATGATTGCATGCAATATAATGCATGCTACATATAATATGTATATATGGTATTTTATTTTTAGGTATTTTATTGCTTTATTTTTACCTTGAAGTCTTTTTTTTTTTTAAAGACAGAGTCTTGCTATGTTGCCCAAGCTGGAGTTGCGATTCACAGACATGATCCGTCATGGCACACTGTCGCCTTGAATTCCGGGCCTCAAGTCTTCCTCCAAGTAGCTGAGGTTACAGATGTGTGCCACTGCACCCAGCTATTTTTACCTTAAATTCTTAAATATGTATGTCTAAGGTTCATTTTGTCACTTAGTGTAAAGTATTAATATAACTTTTTATTTTAAACAAAAGTGCCTTATGAAAAGTCTTGATTTTTCTCTGTTGTTGAAAATACCACCTTTGTCATATTTTAAAATCTTACATCTACTAGAAGCTTTCTGTGCTTTTCTTACTCTGTTTTGTTTTCTATTCTTATTCAAGTTCCAAATATTACATAACTTTATGATAATTTCAGCATCTGGTAGATTATTCCTGTTTTTGCCTATTCATGTTCTCTTAATTTTTTAATACTTTCTTTATTCCAGGAACATTTTAGTGGACAAACCAAACGACCAATCTTCAAGATGGTCTTCAGAGAGCAACTATCCTCCCCAGGTAAGATTACATGTATCCCTTAATGCTGTTTAGAAGTCACCATTTAAATAAACACTCAATTGATACTAGTTATCTGGAATCTACTAATAGTTTATTCTCTTTTTGAGATTGTGAGGTAAATTTTTATTCTCTCTATTTTTGCTTGTTTATTAAATTTTGGAAGAATTTTTATCCCATAGGCAAATGCAGTGTGAGATTTGATGAAACATGGACTTTTACTTCTGTCTACCAGAACAGTTACGCCCAAGTTATTCTGTAAATGTTTAAGGAAATGTTAGTAAATTGAACTCTGACTCAATGACTATCTTATGGGGAAAATAAACTTAAATAGTTTATTTTATTATAATATTATTATACTTAATATTAAAATAATATTTAAATGGCATCAGGACCATGTGCTAAATTTCTTTTCCCTGGCAAGTAGTGTCTGGGGTTGACTGAATTTAAAATCAGTCTTTCAGTTATATGCGTTCAGCATTAATATTTATAATGTATTAGGCACACGTATGTCCATATCCTTGAAGAAATTAATGCTCTGCTAGGTAAAGCAAATGGGTAAATAATACTTACTTTATTTTTTAATTGTAGTATAATTCATGGAAATATATATATATATATATGTATGTATGTATTTTTTTTTCTCTTTGCCTACCTATTTGGATCCCCTGGTGTTTACATGTTTTATTGCAGAAGACATGTCTAAAGAATATATATTTATAATTTTTGGGAGCCGCAGTGGCTCAGGTCTGTTGTCCTGGTGCATAAGGAGGCAAGGCTAGGCGTTCGAGGCTAGCCTGGGCAACACAGAAACCTTTGATCTATGTTAAAAAAAAAAAAAAATGGCCGGGCGCGGTGGCTCATGCGTGTAATCCCAGCACTTTGGGAGGCGGAGGAGGGCAGATCACAAGGTCAGGAGATTGAGACCATCCTAGCCAACATGGTAAAACCTTGTCTCCACTAAAAATACAAAAATTAGCTGGGTGTGGGGCACACGCCTATAGTCCCAGCTACTCGGGAGGCTGAGGCAGGAGAATCGTTTGAACCCAGGAGGCAGAGGTTGCAGTGAGCCAAAATTGCACAACTGCACTCTAGCCTGGTGACAGAGTGAGACTCTGTCTCAAAAAAAAAAAAAAAAAGAATATATATTTATAATTTTTATATATAATGTAAAGAATAAGACAAATAACCTGTTTATTCATCAGCCATGTTTAGAAATGGAAAGTGACTGCTATCTTTTGAAGCCTCCTTTGAGCCCCCTCTTATATCTTTCCTCTAACCCCTCCCCAGTAACTATAATTGATGTTTTATTAAGCATTTTAAAATAATATTCCATAGACATAGCATATAAATATTTTATGATTTAATTTTTTTGGCTTTGACTTTATAAAAATAAAATATAAATTGATTCATTTATAAATTTTCTGTGACTAGCTGTTTTTTAACATGATGTTTATTAATGTCGTTATATGTAATTGTAGTTTGTTCATTTTCACTACCGTATAGTATTCCTGTGTATAAATATGCCAAAATGTATTTATCCATTTTGCTGATGATAGGCATTTAGGCTTTTTACAGTTCTTTGCTATTATGATACAAGCTGCTGTGAACATTCTTATATGTTGTCTCCTGGTACACATGTGTAAGAGTTTCTTTAAGGTATACATACCTTGGAGTAGAATTGTTGAATTATAGGGTAGGTATATGTGTATTGAACTTTATCAGGTAACAGAAGACTGTTTTACAAAGTAGTTGTAGAATTTATTCTCTTAATGGTTGTTTATGGAAGTTGCTGTTGGATCATGTTCTCCTCATCACTTCTATGGGTGGTTTTTATATTTTGCCAGTCTAGTGGATTTTTCATTTTAACTCATTGTGGTTATAATTTGCTTTTTCCTATTTACATTAAAATCTGTTTGCATATGTTAATGGACTTACATTGTGTTTTTAATCACGCTTTTCTTGATTCACTTTTTCATTTTACTTAATTTTAGTGCTCAAATTTTGGTATGTTAGTGTTTTTCATTTGATTATTTTTATTTCTTATTAATGATCTTTTTTCTGAAAAAAGGAAAATTCAGTGATCATAACTGAAACTATGATAACCTTATTATTTTGAAATTGTCTTTATTTGTTATTGGACTATATTTTGAAGGCAGTAGAATTTAATGCTTTTCTTAACTTTTTTGTTTGCTTATTCATTCATTAAAAAATTATTTAGTAAGCATCTATGGAGTGCCAAACTTTAGGTATTTGAATACTGTAGGGAATTAAATATTGTCTCCTCTTGATGAGCGACGGGTATTGCATCAGATACCCTGAAACATTTCAATATGATAAGTCCTATAGTAGAAGTTATCTGAAGTTTTTGTAATGAAGAAGGACTAATTTGTCATGAAAATAAATACCATGCAATCTAGTTTTCTTCATTGTAGTTATTACTCAAATATAACGGGTTTTCTGTGGCCAGTCTCAAGGGACAACATTTTTGCCAGAAAAGAAAAAATAAAATTGAAAGCAATTTCAATGTTTACTTAGTTGTATGAGAGACTGCCATGTTGGATGGAATGGGTATAGTTTTATTTTTTATTTTTTTTTTATTTTTTTGAGACCGAATTTTGCTCTTGTCATCCAGGCGGGAGTGCAGTGGCGTAATCTTGGCTCACTGCAGCCTCCACCTCCTGGGCTCAAGTGATTCTCCTGCCTCAGCCTCCCGAGTAGCTGGGATTATAGGTGTGCACCACCATGCCCAGCTAATTTTTGTATTTTTAGTAGATACTGGGTTTCACCATGTTGGTCAGGCTGGCCTTGAATTCCTGACCTCAGGTGATCCGCCCACCTTGGCCACCCAAAGTGCTGGGCTTACAGGCGTGAACCATCATGCCTGGCCAGCATGGGTATAGTTTTCATGTATAGATATGTAGCAAAGAGTCTTGCACTTCTAGTGGTTGTAAGCTATAATATTTCTTTCCCACTCTTGATCTGAAAGTTCCCAAATGCACTGAATAAAAAATAGATATATCCACGGCCGGACGTGGTGGCTCATGCCTGTAATCCTAGCACTTTGGGAGGCCAAGACGGGTGGATCACTTGTGCTCAGGAGTTTGAGATCAGTCTGGGCAACATGGTGAAACCCTGTCTCTACAAAAAATACAAAAATTAGTCGGGCATGGTGGCGTGTGCCTGTAGTCCGAGATACTCAGGAGGCTGAGTTGGGAGGATTGCTTGAACCCAGGAGGTCAAGGCTGCAGTGAGTCGAGATCATGCCACTGCACTCCATCCTGGGTGACAGAGTGAGAGACTGTCTCAAAAAAGAAAAAATACACGCACGTGTGTGCACACACACACACACACGCACGCAAAGCTGGGACTTTTTTTTTTTTTTTTTTTTCGGAAGCTGGAACCTTAAAGCAATTCATTCTCAGGATAAGAATGAAACAGAAGAAGTCCCCACCTCCTGGGGACCGTGGAAAGAATTGCATTGACACTCAGTAGAGGAAGGGAAAATGAGGAAGAAAACTCATCTCTGAGAGGTTATAGCTTATGTATTGGTTTTTGTTCACATTTGGTAGTCAGATTCTCATTACTTGACTATCCATGAAACCTTGTGGTATGATTTTAGTTTAAAGTGATTGCGGATGAATAGTACATTTAAGGTTCTCAGCAGAAGCAAATGCAGATCTTCTCTGAAAATAGTTACCTTTATTCTAGGCCTCAGGCATTCTCCACAAATCATTATTAGAGGAAAATTGAGCAGTACACACTCAAAGATAACTAAGTATATAGCAGAAAGTAAGATACTTTAAGAACTAGCAGAACAAATAGCAGAACCCCTTCCAGAATTTTAGATATTAGAATTAAAATTACTGAAAGATACTGGAATTAAGTCAACTACTCATATTTAAAGAAATAAAAGAAATTGGACACTAAAAAGTGATGTGGCAGATTTGAAAAAGAACCAAATAAAACTTCTATAAATGAAAAATATAATAATACAAGTCAGTTTTGACAAGATTTTCCACTAAGCACAGATAGAAAAGATGAAATAGAAGTCAAATTTTAAAAAATATTTTTGAAGGTAGTATATTGAAAATAAGGTAGTAAAGAGTGATGGGAATGAATAAGACCTACTATTTGATAGCACAACAGGCTGACTGTAGTCAATAATAACTATATTTTTAGGTAACGTAAGGAATGTAGTTGGATTGTTTGTAACTCGAAGGATAAATGTTTGAGGTTAGGGGTACCCCATTCTCCACGATGTGCTTATTTCACATTGCATCCCTGTATCAAAACATCTCATGTACCCCGTAAATATATACACCTACTGTGTGCCCACAAAATTTTTTTTCAAAAGTGATGGGGCCAAGATTCAGAAGACTATGGGAATCTAAAAAGAACTACTTTGGGGCCACTTTTCTACTGAGTATCCTAAAGAAGTTCTAAGAGATTAAGAAGCTGAAATAGCACCTTTGACAAACCCCTGGAGCCAGGGAGATATAGATTAGAAGCTAGAACCTGGGGTGTGGTAGGGTGGTAGACTCCTCTTGCTCTGGGTGAAGACCCTGAAGCTATGTCTGAAGAGTGAGCGTGAACCAGAAATAGTCTGGCCCTCACAGGGAGTGAAGTCCAGTTTCATATCCCGGTACTTGAAACTGGATTAAAATAATCAGGAATTGGTAGTATCCCTAGCATTAGACCTACAGTAGAAGATATACTTTTTTAGGAAGCTGATACCCTAGGCATCTAGTTGCTTTTAGTTTTTCATATTTGGTGTCTATCAAAATAGAGGGATTTACAGATAATAGGAGTTTCAGATACAAGTCTTAAAATAAGTGCCCTTGCTATGTGAAAGGAAAAAAGGAGATGAAAATTAATATTGAAAATTTTGGCAAAGAACTGAAAACTGTATTAAAAAATACCAACAAAAAATGAAAAATACAATACCCAAAATGCAAATTGCACTTATGAGAATAAAATAAGAATGTATGCAAAAGCATTTTCTGAAATTTAGTATACTTTATGTAAAGTAGCAGTATTATTATAGGCAGGTATTGCTAAGAAAATAATTGTTGCCAGTAATATAATATTGCAGATGCAAAAAGTTATTCACTTTTTAGTTTATTCTAATAAGCTGTTATGTGACCTGCTTGTTTCAAATCACTTAAGAGGATACTCATGCTGTATAAATTAGTTTTATTTAGTTTTGAATAAGGAGAAACCTTATTTCACTGAATGTTGATGTGTTTTTGAATTCTTCCCATAATCATACGGTAATTGCAAGGATTAGGATACATGTAGTAGCTACTTTGCTGCCCTTAAACTATGGCAAGTATTTTGGTTTCATATACAGTTGATTCTGGTTATTCACAGTAGTTATGTCCTATAAAGTAGTCATGAACAGTGATTCAGCAAATACTGAACCATTGCTCCTAGAAAAATACAGGGTTAGGTTCCTGTGAGTCTTTGGTTACAATATTTTCATCAGCTAATCAATGTATAATCTTGTCTTATGTATGTTTCTGTTTAAAGAAACCTTAATATAAGTATTTTTGATTCATTAACATTGAATTCACAGCCAACAGTACTATAACTCATATCATAATGAAGTTTATCTAACACATGTATTTTCTCCATAAGGCATATCATTTACTTAAACTACTTTGGAAGAAGCTTATAACTGCAGTAAAGGAGTTATGATCTAACCCTTATTATGTCAATTAAAAAGACATTTGTAACTGCCTGTAGATTTTAACCAACCCTAGAGAGTTTTCACCAGTCATCTTGAAAGACATGTTTTCCATGACAGTATCAGTAACTACTGTAACCACATATATGATGACAGGGAAGGGTGATATTATATCTTTAAAGCATTTATGGGATTTTCATTCATGCTACGTTTACTCTACCAGCATAGATGATCCAGAATTAACAGCAATGTTTTCTCATTAAGGTCTCAAAATATTGCCCCCATCACTGTGAAAATGACTTTAATGTTTTTGTTTATACAAATTACAAATACTAAAAGTGAGAATCAAAAAGGAGATAAAAGCATAAGAAATTTAAAAGAAATTAGAAATCAGCTGAATTCCATCATCCTGATCTCATCACTACCACCACCACCACCACCACCACTGCCATCAATTTGAAGATGATTCAGCTTAACTCTATGCATACACTCACACAGACACATAATTTACGTAAGTGGAATACCATACATGTTGGTTTTTTAAATGGGAATCACTTTTTAAAAGAAAATAATTGTTTTCTTTTTTTTTGTCCTCTCATCTCCTTCTCTCTAGTAACCAATGCTAACAATCAGGTTTGTGCCCATTCATATCTTTATATGGGTTCATTGCATCAAATACTAATTTAAACATGTACATGCATACATCTGTATGTACTCACAAACATACTGGCAAGCGCAAGTGTCATTATTCAGGTAATAATAGTAGGATCTTGTTACCTACTTGATTTCTGTTGTATGAATATCTCACAGTTTGTTTATCCATATACCTGTTAATGAACATTGAATCGTTTTCCAATTTTTGGCTATTACAAAGATGTGCTAAACATTAATACAGAAGTGGCTGGGTATGGTGGCTGGTGCCTGTAATCCCAGCACTTTGGGAGGTCGAGGCAGGCAGATCACTTGAGGCCAGGAGTTCGAGACCAGCCTGGCCAACATGGCGAAATCCCATATCCATAAAATTACAAAAAATTAGCCAGGCGTGGTGGCTTATGCCTGTAATCTCAGCTATTTGGGAGGCTGAGGCACAAGAATCACTTGAACCTGGGAGGCGGAGGTTGCAGTGAGCCAGGATCTTGCCACTGCACTCCAGCCAGGGCGACAGACAAGGCGAGAATCTTTCTCCAAAAAAAAAAAAACAAAATTAATATACAAGTCTTTGTGGTTTTAATTTGCATTTTTAAAATGATTAATGATGTTACCATTTTTTGTATGCTTGTTGCCTTCTTGACTGTTTTCTGGTGAAGTGTCTGTTCAAAAGGTTTGTCGTTTTAAAATTTGTTGTTTTCTTATTGTTCAGTTTTGAGAGTTCTCTGTATGTTTTGTATTTAAGTTCTTTATCAGATTTATATATGATTTGCAAATATTTTCTTTGCGTCTGTGGTTTCCCCTTCCTGTTTTCCCCAATCACTGCCCCAGCCTTCCTTCTGTTCCAATATTAGAGGGAATCATCATTAAGCATGATGCTTAGCTATAGATATTTTATTTTATTTTAGAGACAGAGTCTTACTGTGTCTCCCAGGCTGGAGTGCAGTGGTGCGATCTTGGCTCACTGCAAGCTCCGCCCCATAGGTTCATGCCATTCTCCTGTCTCAGCCTCCCGAGTAGCTGGGACTACAGACGCCCACCACCACGCCCGGCTAATTTTTTGTATTTTTAGTAGAGACAAGGTTTCACCGTGTTAGCCAGGATGGTCTCGATCTCCTGACCTCGTGATCCACCCGCCTTGGCCTCCCAAAGTTCTGGGATTACAGGCATGAGCCACCACACCCGGCCAGCTATGGATATTTTATATATGTCCTGTGTTTCTTTGAGAAAATTTCCTCCTGTTTGAAGTTTTCTGAGAATTTCTAATCCTGAATGGATATTGAATTTTGTTGCTATTGTTCCACACCTTAAAACCTTTTTATGTTTCTCTACTTGTCCTAGAACAGAGTCCAAATTTCTTAATATGGTCACAAATTACAGCTCCTTCCAGCAGAAGGTGCAGTCTCTTCTACCTCATGAGTCTTGGTTGGTCTTGTGATTTTCTTTGACCAACAGAAAAGTCTAAGAAAGTGATATTGCAACTTCTAAGCAAGGCCTGTAGAAGCTTAGAGATAAATGTGCTTGAGGAAAGCCTATTTAGCTTCTTCGAGGTTGAAAGCCCAATCCCAGTTAACCCCAGCCTTCCCATTCCCCACTCCAATTAAGCCCAGTCTCCTAGCCAATCCATCAGCTTAATACAACTACATGAATGAATCCAGGAGCTACCAATGGAAAAGCTGTCTAGCAAACCCACAGAATCATGAGAAATCATGAACCACTGTTGTTTTAAGACACTGGAGTGATTTATTACATAACCTCAGATATACATAGATATAAAATCTGGACTTTTCTAGTCTCATTTTTGTACTTCCTGTTTCTTTGCCAGTTCTTTCCATCACAGTAAATGATATCACCACTTACCCTGTTATTGAAGTCAGAAACTATGTCATCATCCTTAATGCCTCCCTCTTTTTCCCCTGCATCCAATCTGTCACCAAATCCCATCAATTGTTTCTCCAAAATGTGTGTCAAAACTGTCTACTGTTGTCCATCTCCACGCTATTTTAGTCCAAGTCTCCTTCATCTCACCTCTTTCCTGAGTTTATTGTGACAGCATCCTAACTGGTGTGCCAGTTCTTTTAATCCGCTCTCTGTAATGCACATTGTGTGCATATGTGTGTGTAATGTTAATCAGATCATAGCTTTTTGTTGTGCTTAATAGATCCCATTGAATTTATAATTCAGACTTCATGTAATTGCACAAACTGCATGATCTGGTGACTGCCTCCTCTTCATTTTCAACACATACCATTTTCTGCCCTGCCTATTAGGCTGCAACCACACTGGCATTTTAACAGCAGTACCTAGAACTAATTTTCATAAGCATTCACTACTTTTTTTTTTTTTGCCTGGCTGGCTCTGTGTAGTAGATTGAATGGTCTCTCCCCCCACCCCCACCCCTACCAAGATATGTGACATCTCAGAATGTGACCTTATTTGGAATAAAGTGTTAGTAAATGTAATTAAGGTAGGGATCTCGAGGTGAGAGCATCTTTGATTAGGGTGGCCTATAAATCCAATGACAAGTGTCCTTACTAGACACAGAAAAGACACAGATACAGGGAAGAAAGCCATGTGAAGATGGGTGGCAGAGATAGGAGTTACACTGTCACAAGCCAGAAAAAAAATCAAGAGCCACCAGATACTGGAAGAGGCAAAGAAGGATCCTTTCTGAGGTCCTTTGAAGGGAGCATGGCACTGCTGACACTGTAGTTTAAGACTTCAGGACTCCAGAACTATGAGAAAATAAATTTCTATTGTTTTAAAGCCATTGATTTGTTATAATTTGTTATGGAAACCCAAGGAAACTAATACACCCTATAGTACACCTGTAGTTAGCTGTGTAACTATATTTCTTCATCTGTAAAATGAGGATGAAGAGAGTAACCTGTGTTCATATATTCCTCCCACTACTGCTACTACTGTGAAAGAGCTAATGCATGTAAAAGTCTCAGCAATGTGCCAAATAAGAAGTTAGTGCTCACAAAATGTTAGCGTTATTTTCATTGCCATTCTTATCACCACCAGCTTAATTCTTTTTTTATTGAGGTAAAATCACACATAATATAAAGTTAGCCATTTTAAAGTATATAATTCAGTGACATTTAGTGCATTTACAGAATTGAGCAACTATCACCTCCATCTAGTTCCAAAATATTTTCATTGTCCACAAAGAAACTTCATATACCCAGTAAGGGAGTATCTCCTTTTCGATCTGAGCCCAGTTTTTGACAACCACTAATCTGCTTTATGCCTCTATGCATTTACTTGTTCTGGGTAAGTCAGATACCTTTTGTATCTGACTTTTTTCACTTAGTATGTTTTTGAGGTTAATCCAGGTTGTAGTGTGTGTCAGTGTGCATTCCTTCTTATGGCGGAATACTGCATTGCACAGAAATACTGTAATTTGGCCATTCATCAGTCGACGGACGTTTGGGTTGTTTCCACCTTTTGGCTATTGTGAACAGTACCCCTGTGAACATTCATGTACGACTGTTTGTGTGTATACCTTTTTTTTTTTTCCTCACTTCATTTGGGTTTATACCTAGGAGTGGACATTCTTGGTCGTGTAGTAATTCTGTTTAACTTTTTGAGGCACTGCCAAATGATTTTCCACAGTTTGTGTACCGTTTTACATTCCTGCCAGCAATGCATGAGAGTTCCAGTTTCTTTACATCTTTGTCAAGACTTACGGTTTTGCATTTTAAAATTATTATTATTATTGCCATCTTAGTGGATGTGAAATGGTATTTTGTGGTTTGGATTTACATTTTCCTGATGACTAATGATGTTAAGCATCTTTTCATGTGCCTGTTGGCCATTTGTTTACTTTCTTTGGAGAAAGGGCTATTCAGGTCCTTTATCTGTTTTTAAATTGGGTTGTTTGTCTTTTTGTTGTTAAATTGTAAGGGCATTTTTAATATATTCCAGATACCAGACTCTTATCAGATATATGATTTGCAAATATTTTCTCCCATTCTATAGGGTGTCTTTTCACTTTCTTGATAGTATCCTTTGATACTAAAATTTTAGTTTTGGTGAAATCCAATTTATTTTATTTTGTTTGTGCTTTTGCTGTCATATCTAAGAATCCGTTGCCAAATCCAGAGTCATGAAGATTTGCCCGTAGTTTTTGTCTAAGATGTTTAAAGTTTTAGCTCTTACATTTAGGTCTTCAGTCTTTTTTTTTTTTTTTTTTTTTGAGCTAGAGTCTTGCTCCGTTACTCAAGGTAGAGTGCAATGGCGTGATCTTGGCTCACTGCAACCTCCACCTCTAGGGTTCAAGCAATTCTCCTGCCTCAGCCTCCTGAGTAGCTAGGATTACAGGCGACCGCCACCATACCCGGCTAATTTTTGTATTTTTAGTAAAAACGGGGTTTCACCATGTTGGCCAGGCTGGTCTCAAACCTCTGACCTTGTGATCCGCCCACCTTGGCCTCCCAAAGTGCTGGGATTACAGGTGTGAGCCACCGCACCCGGCCAGGTCTTCAGTCCTGAAGGATTGATGTTGGATCAGTTTTTATCCATTTTGAGTTGATTTTTGTGTGTGATAAGAGGCAGGACCAGCAAGTTTATTCTTAACCATCTTTATCACCTATATTATCCAATATCATGAAGCATGACGTCTCTCCAACAAAACATCTGAATTGTTTTTCTAAATAGCTTTTTCAACGTGTGTTCAAGGAGTGGTAATTTTCTTCTTAATTTTTATAATAGAGAACAGTCTGCATGATGTTCTCTATTTAATTGATCCCATTTTATCCAACGTGTAATAGGAAAACGAGCTACATTAGACGTATCTAGAGTAGATTTGGGTTTCAAATTTGTAAACTTGGCAGGGTTGATTAGTAAATCTTTGCTTCTACATCTAAAAATTTTACTGCCGCTTTCAAACATTGATTTAGTTATTGAAGTAGAGTCCATAGGAATATGTAATTGTTATTTTTGTATTCTAATCTTGTTTTATTTGGTTTTGCATAGTCTGGTTATATCTTTTATTGAATACTGTTCTTTGATTAGAGGTTATCTCACTAGTTCTTTTTTTCCTCCCTTCACCTACAGTGTTGGGGATAATGTAGTTTTTGGGATCTGCTGGCGTGAAAAGTGGTTCTGGTGGGATAACCTTTATAAGGCTGTTATGTACTATTCTATAGCTTTAAAAAAAATCTGCTAGTACAGGATGGACCTTATACATTCTTCTGTTAACTGGCAATAGTTTTAAAGTTGTCTAACATTTGTTTTAAACAGAAGAGGATATAATTTGGTCGTTTCTTTTTTTAGTACTTGATTCTAAAGCTCGAAAGGCCTGCTATAGTTCAGAATATCACATTTGGAAAATATGAGAAAACTCATGTTTGCAATTTGAAGAAATTTAAAGTCTTTGGTGGAATGAATGAAGAAAATATGACAGAGCTGTTGTCCAGGTGAGTTATGGTTATGTTGAAGAGAGCTGTCTTCTAAACAAAACGTAGTCTTAGTCTTTTTGTAGCTAATCTGCATGGTTTGATTTTTCTTTCAAAGGAGAAAAGAGTATTCCTTCTATTCTATTCCTAATGCCTTAGTTTAATACTGTGGCTTGAGTTAGCTTTCTTTTTTATTTTTATTTTTTAACCAACAGACCCTAGTTAATATTTTTACCAAAGAAGAATCAAACTTTTTTGTTTCATCCTTTTTTAATTGTATTTTTGAGCTGCTAATGACTTCAGAAATATTTTCAGCTTTAATAAAATTTTTTGCTATAATCTTTGCTGTAAAAAAAATACAGGCTCTATCCAAAACACCAAGATTAATTGCCCTAATCCAGAAGCAATATTCTAGTGGTTTACTGTAAGTTGGAGACTAGAAAGAGGAATGTTTTATAAATTGAAAGATGCGTGACTACACCAAGCACAGTGCCTGTCACTTGGAAGGAGCTCAGTAAATTTGAGTTTTAATAATATTAGACCACCGGGAATGAAGGTGTTAATTTGCTGCCCAGCAAATGAAAAATCAGATAGCTAGTGGAATGGACAAATGAAACCATGGAGATTTAGAATATATTTGTGATGGCTGGGTGTGGTGGCTCATGCCTGTAATCCCAGAACTTTGGGAGGCTGAGGCAGGTGGATCACGAGGTCAGGAGTTCAAGACCAGCCTGGCCAGCACAGTGAAACCCTGTCTCTAATAAAAATGCAAAGATTAGCTGGACATGGTAGCGGACGACTGTAGTCCCATCTACTTGGGAGGCTGAGGCAGGAGAATCACTTGAACCTGGGAGTCAGAGGTTGCAGTGAACCAAGATCGCACCACTGCACTCCAGCTGGGGTGAAACAGTGAGACTCTGTCTCAAAAACAAAGACAAAAACAATATATTTGTGACATGGTATGGCCCATTAACATAATATTTTATATAAGCAAATACTCTATACTGTATTTAAGTCATGAAAGTATTTCAGGAAATGTAAAGCAGCCTGAGGGTGAGTGACTTTCCCATAAATCATTGTGTCAGTCCTAGTTGTTTAAGTAGAGAGGTGATATCCATTTATTTTTATTTAGGATAAAGCAGATGCCATTAAGCCAACAGAGTAAGGTTGGCTTTGAAAATTTGTTGAACTATAAAAGAAACATTGGCATCTCAGTCAGAATTAAATAACTAAATTCTTTGGCGTATTCTAATATGTGGTTTTGTTTAAGTTGTCAGATTTGACTGTGAATTATTTTTGAATTTCATTCTTACCGTTGAAAATTTTATGTTATATTCAGTTATCCATTCAGGACACTAGGCCCTGTCACACATTTTTAAACACCGTAGCTACATTCTTTATAATACTGAACATTTTTCATTAATCCTCGTATAATTAAGAGAATCCAGTTATAATGCTGTTGATTTGAATGTACTGGTTTTGACCTATATGCCCATGTTCAACTACTTGTTTATATTGTCTTGGTCATAATATTTTGAGCATGAGTTTAAACTTAAAACCTGAGTGTGCATTAATTCGTGTTCTAGTGCATTTACTAAATTATGAAGTCAGACTTAATAGCCTTATTTTTTTCCCACAGTGGCTTAAAGAATGATTATAACAAAGAAACATTCACCTTGAAGCATAAAATTGATGAACAGATGTTCCCTTGTCGATTCATTAAAATAGGTAAGATTTTAGCATTCTGAAATAGAAACAAATTCTTGATATCATCAGTCAGCAAACTATAGCCCATAGACCAAACCCTGCAGGCCTCTTGTTTTTTTAAATACAATTTTATGGGAACATTGCTGCGCTGGTTTGTTTACATATTGTCTGTATCTGCTTTTGTGCTACGAAAGTAGACTTGAGTAGTTGCAAGAGACCACAGAGCCCCTTAAATTTACTCTTTGGTCCTTTACAGGAGAAGTTTGCTGACTTCTGCTTTATATAAATTCATTACTAAGTCGCAGTTATTTCAAGTGGAATCTTTTCCAAATGTTTTCTCATTTGAAAGTTTTCTTAGATTTTATGGGATCTAGTGATTTGATTGCCTTAATTTTATGGAAGGTTTATCACTTATACTAAAACAATAATATTCTAAAACCAAATACTGATGAAATCCTTAAGGCAGTATATTATGGTTATTATCAGTTATGTTCTTTTATTTTATTTATTTATTTTTTTTAGTTAAATGCTGGTCAAACCCATTAAATTGATTTAATGACCCATCGATAGGTTGCAAATCACTGAAAAATATTACCTTAAGGCATGTATTTATTTAGCGAGTATTTTAGCTTAAGAAAGTATTTATAATGCATCCTCAAAATTAGTATTTTTCAGGTGATTTTGTTTCCTTTAGGATTTATTATTTAGAAGGTAGGGAAATTGAGCAATTAAATCCTGGCTAACATGGTGAAACCCCATCTCTACTAAAAATACAAAAAAAAATTAGCTGGGCATGGTGGTAGGTGCCTGTAGTCCCAGTTACTCGGGAAGCTGAGGCGGGAGAATGCCGTGAACCCAGGTGGCAGAGTTTGCAGTGAGCCAAGATCATGCCACTGCACTCCAGCCTGGGAGACAGAGCGAGACTCCATCTCCAAAAAACAAACAAACAAACAAAAAAAAACTTCTAATTTATAACCATGTTGCATACTTTTGAAAATATTATATTAATATGGGGATTAAAGTGAATTAGATACTTTGAAGAATAATAATAAAAGCCAGAGTCCACATTTTGATTTGGGAGAATAATTACTCTTTTGGAACAAACATAGTCATTGTTTGCCAATCTATCAAGAGTTGCTGCCATTTTGTTTTGTGACTCAAACAGTTCTGTTGGGCAAAAAAATATTTGAGGTCTTAAGAAAAACTGCTTATATACAGAAACTGTTTTTGGAACAATTGGATTCCAGTAGGTCACTTTGTAGTAATTATAGTTTCTGTTGTTGTAATAAATACTTACAAATTAAAACCTATATTCTGTTTTCTTATAAGAATTTATGAGCAAGCAAATTTTAAAAATAAATTTAACTTTCGGTTATTTACTTCTTTTGCACTGGGTAATGTTTTCATCAGTATTTAGAGTTACCAGTTCCTAAAGACCTTTGCATAGCTTTAACAATTTTATGATTTTATGTTGCAAGTATACAAGCAGTGGAAATTGGAACCTTTTCCAGCCCTGTCAGCCTTTTTTCCCCTTTCTTTTCTTTTTTGCTGAGTATTTGAATATGTGCACTTAAAAAATTTCCCCCCAGCTTTACTAAGGTATAATTGACAAATAATAATTATATATATTTATGGTTTACAATGTGATGTTTTGACATATGAATACATTGTGAAATTATTAAATCAAGCTAATTAACATATCCCTCACCTCACATACTTAACATTTTTTTATGGTGAGAACATTTAAGATCTACTCTCTGAGCAATTTTCAGTTATTACTATAGTCACCATGCTGTACAGTAGATCTCCAGAACTTATTCTTCCTGTTTGACTGAAACTTTTTACCCTTTCACTAACAGCCACCCATTTCTCCCATCACCTTTTTAATTATAGGGCATAATGATGTCTTTTACTTGATCTAGGGTTAGTTTAATGGTATTTAGGCAAAATGTTAATTGGAGCTTTCCAAATAATAGTAGACACTTATTAGCCCATTTTCTATTTAGGATATTAATATATAGATAACTTAGTATGTCTTACTTTTCTCTTAAAATATGTTAATACCGGTCAGCAGTGTATTTGCTTCCCAACCCTTTCCCAGCATTCTCTTAAGAACTTTTTTTTTTAAGTAATATAAGGAAAATATGGAACTAAAAGGCCATATGTTAGGTCAGTATTTTTAGTTTGTCATATTTTCTTCAAAAGTTATTCCAGTAAAGGACTTGAATGATGTATAGCTCTCTTTTGATGTTAGTTTAGCACAGACGTTTATTTCATTTAGGTAAATCGTTAGAATTTGACTTAAAAAAAGCCTTTGAGTATTTTACATCTGTGTTCTATAGTGACATGTTTGAAAGATATTGCTTTATTTAAAAAACAAGTTAATGCTTAAACAGCACAATTTCTCAATTTAGTCAGCCTTCGATTATTCACAGTAATGGAGGGGAACAGAAGCAAGGCTAACACAATGGCAGATAATCTCCAAATTGTTTATTGACATGTAACTATAATAATTTTCATTTATAATGAATGTAGCTTATTAAGCAAATTGAAGTAAGTTTGGTCATAAATTGTTAACAAGGAAAATAGCCTACATTTCTACTGTGTGGCAGGGGTTAACTTTTAAGATCTGTTGTGGATAATTCAGAGTACCAGCAAAGCTGAACTGATGTCATTGGACTGCCTTCCTTCAGGGAAGTTTTACTTTCCTTTCTTAAGTTACCTTTTGTATAAAATGAGGATGTTAATGCTTTTTCTGTCTAATGGTAGGATAGGTAGCTATATTGGATATTTTCTTGAATTCTGTTCCAGTTTGTGGATCTGTGGTTTTAATTTAAGAGTACATTTATGGAAGAAATGATTTCATTTTGGATATCTCTTTTGCACATTTTCGTACTTATATTTTTAAAGTTTGTGTTTACATGCCTTCTTACATGTAGTATTCTAGGGACTTTGATGGGACTTAGTGTAGAAGGACAGTTGGCCTTAGAAAGAAGCTTGGTTTTAGATAAGACCTAGAGGTGAAAGGAAAATTTAGTAACAGAGGTGAGTTATTAATTGGGAGACTGGATTCCAGAGGGCAAGTTAAAGTTTGGGAAGGGACACCTCAGCAGGAGATTAGATCAGAGGAAAGTAAACATAAAATGGGTTGAGGGTATTGGTTACAGATGGCTCAAAGGGTTTACATCCTGATTTATAGCCACAATAACAGCTGTATGAGGAAATCAGGGGTAGGTGAGGGCAAAAAGAGGTACAGGGTCTTGGAAGGATTCAGGGGGAGTCTTGGTTTTTGGTAAATGGAGAGATGTGGATTTTTGTAAAGGAGTCAGCTGCAGCCTGGATGATTGTGGAGACTTCAGAGAGCGGCTTTAACTCTGGCTGGATGCAGCATGAAATCTGAGCATGAAGTCTGGGTATTAGGTCCAGGAAGCCCTTTAGGAGAGCATGTGGAAAAGTGACATTTTAGAAGTATACTGTTAAGAGGAAAATTAATATAATAATAATAGATAATAACAGCTAACATTTATTGAACACTTAGTATGTGCCAGTTACTGTGCTAAGTATACTTATGTCATTAAATCTGTAGTAGAATAGTAGATGCACTCTTTCAGAATAGTTAATCTTGAATTTTTAGGATCTCTCAGAACCTCTTTTTTTTTTTTTTTTTGGGAGATGGAGTTTCGCTCTCGTTGCCTAGGCTGGAGTGCAATGGCACAATCTCGGCTCACCACAACTTCCTGCCTCCTGGGTTCAAGCGATTCTCCTGCCTCAGCCTCCTGAGTAGCCGTGATTACAGGCATGCGCCACCATGCCCGGCTAATTTTGTATTTTTAGTAGAGACGGGGTTTCTCCATGTTGGTCAGACTGGTCTTGAACTCCCGACCTGAGGCGATCCACCCACCTTGGCCTCCCAAAGTGCTGGGATTACAGGCATGAGCCACTGCGCCTGGCCTAATTTTTTTTTTTTTTTTTTAAGAGGCAGAGTCTTGCTCTGTTGCTCAGGTGGCACAATTAGAGCTCAGTGCAACCTCCAGTTCCTGGGCTCAAGCCATGTTCCGGCTTCAGCCTCCCTAGTAGCACACCACCACACCTGGCTAATTTTAAAAACAATTTTTTTGTAGAAACTGAGTCTTGCTGTCTTGCCCAGGCTGGCCATTTTATGAAAAAAGGTGACACAGGGATGTTGATTATATTCATGTCTGATTGTCCTATGGGGAAAACTGATGACTGAATCCTAGAATACAAACTGCTAGCCTTGGGATATGTATTAGGAGTTTCTAATTCTTTTATTTGATGAGGGAGGCATCTTTTATCAGGGAACAAAGAACACGTACCTGGAGCTTTAATTCACTTTTAGATTTCTTATAGTGTTCTAATATGCATTATTAGTATTGTTAATGCTACCAAAAATCACTGGCGTTTGAAGTGAGTGGACATCATTCTGCTCATTTTTTACATACCCTTTTAGTCTGTTGAAAATTAATTATATTGTTTATTCATCTGTAATATATATGCCCTTTGGCGAGATAACTTCATGATTTACCTCCTTCCTTTAAAGGTATTCTTTAAAGGTATTAAAAATTATAACTAATTTTATTCTAGAAATATTTCTATTGGACCATTGGGTAACAGATTAAATTTCACTGCAAGTGTTTTAAAAGGTTTTTGTTTTGTTTTGTTTTGTTTTTTAAGAGACAGGGTCTTTCTCTGTTACCTAGGGTAGAATTTAGTAGTGTGGTCATAGCTCACTGTAACACTGAACTCCTGGGCTCAAGTGATCCTTCCATCTGGCCTCCCAAGTAGCCAGGACTACAGGCACATACTATCATGCCCAGCTGATTTTTAATTTTTTTTTGTAGAGATAGGGTCTCACTGTATTTCCAGGCTGGTCTTGAACTCCTGGGCTCAAATGATCCTCTTGCTTCTGCCTCCCAAAGTGTTGGGATTACAGACGTGAGCCACTGCACCAGGACCAATAAATGAATTCTTAATGAGACTTGGACCTGGAAATCTCTAATGTTTTATGTCTGGTGACATATATAGACTATATTCTTGGTGCTTTTTGAGTTTAGAATCATTATTTTATTCTGACTCTTATACTAATAGATGGTTATTGCTATGTGATTTAGTAGATAAACTTTTAAATGACACTGCTACATAAAGCAACACTAAAACAATAAAGATAATTTAATATTTGTTGTTAAAAAAAACTTTTTGAAATGTGTGTTGTTTACATACATAAATAGAGAGGCATATTAAATATCCCAGCAGTCCTTCATACATCCTTATGGCTGGTTGCTACTGCCTGTGTTTTTATTCACACAGCTTCCTTTATATCAGTGGTCCCCAACCTTTTTGACACCAGCAACCAGTTTTGTGGAAGACAGTTTTTCCGTGGACCCAGAAGTTGGGGCAGGGTATGGTGGAGAGATGGTTTTGGGATGAAACTTTTCCATCTCAGATCATCAAGCATTAGATTCTCATAAGGAGTGCGCAACTTAGATCCCTTGTATTTGCAGTTCATGATAGAGTTTGTAGTCCTTTGAGAATCTAATGCCAACGCTGATCTGACAGGAGGCAGAGCCCAGGCAGTAATGCTCCCTTAACACACTGCGCACCTCCTGCCATGCGTCTGGGTTCCTAACAGGCCACGGACCTGTACAGGTTTGGGCCTGGGGGTTTGGGACCCCTGTTTTAGATGACAAAAATATATAAAAGTATCATACCCCATACATCTTCCTTATTCAGTCGGATATTGGAAATCATTATGCCTGGTATCAGCTATTCTGGATATTCTATTTTGATGCTTCATCAAAACTCTACAAGTGTTAGTTTCTTAAAGATAGTTGCATTATTGATTCTGAAACTGCATCAGTGAATCTGTTGTTACATTAAAATTCACTGGTCTATCTTGGACTTTTTACCCAGTGGTCTGTCTTGGACTTTTTACCCAGGTATGATTTTGTAACATTCATTGGTTATTTAGAAAATATGGTTCACTGAATTACACAGATCTCCCAAATGTTGAAACACTTCATTATGTAATATTTTAAAAATCACATTTATTAATATCACATCTAATCTCATTTAAAAAAATCTAAGTGTTGGGAATCAGTTAAACTCACAGTGATGGGTACTTATCTTCCAAAATTCTAATTTTTCTCTTGAAAGCTTGGTTTTTATCCTTGACAGCAAATATCATTAAGTATTTTCCTTGAAATAACATGTAAATGTTTGGCAAATACCCAAATCTGAATAATCATAGGTTGTCTGTTTTTCTTTCAAGAATAAAATGGCATTCCATGAAAAACAAATTTCATGATTTTTAAACTCACAACTTGAATAATTGTACAGATCCTTTCCTTGAGATAACCATTGTGGTTTGGTACACAACAAAAATGCTTTATATGCAAATCTCATTTTGTCACACAGGATACTAGACAGATGTGTACTTGATGGGAATTTAATAAAATTAATTTTTCTGTGCCATTGGTAAAAATTATTTTTATTTTATTTTATTTTATTTTATTTTATTTTATTTTATTTTATTTTACTGCCAGTGTATGGTGGTGAGGCATACAGTGCACTTTGTACTTACTGAGCACTACTAGTACTTTTTGGTGCCATTAGTTTGGTACCAAGGTGCTAGCAGTTTTACACACCATTGCTTTTGTACCATTAGTGCAATGTTGCTATTATTAAAAGGCTAGAAAAGTGTTTATTATGTTATTTTGAAAAATAGTTGTTTTGAAAAATAACTAGTGTTGTTATTAAAAAAAAAAAGTAGTTTTGACTACGTGGGACCTCTGGAAAGACCATTGGGATTTTGATTGACATGATGTTAAATTTATAATTAATTGGAGAGAGCTACACATTTACAGTATTGAGTTTTCCTATATAGGAACATAGTATGTTCTTTCATTTATTCTATTATTCACTAAAATTTTATATTTTCTTATAAATATTGCGTATTTTAAGTTTATTTTGAAGTAT
This sequence comes from Gorilla gorilla gorilla, assembly GCF_029281585.2. Lineage (NCBI taxonomy): Eukaryota > Metazoa > Chordata > Mammalia > Primates > Hominidae > Gorilla > Gorilla gorilla. The sequence continues at coordinate 140,476,919 of NC_073230.2, forward strand.
TTTCAGCTTTTTGCCGTTATAAATAGGACTTTTTTGAGTTATATTTTCTAATTGGTTATTGTAGGTATAGGAAAAGTTGATTTTTGTGTGTTTACCTTGTTTACAAATAAAAAGTTTTTCAATTGAATATATATATATATTTTTTTCCATTGAGACACAGTCTTATTCTGTCGCCCAGGCTGGAGTACAGTGGTGTCATGGCAGCTCACTGCAACCTCCACCTCCTGGGTTCAAGTGATTCTCTTGCCACAGCCTCCTAAGTAGCTGGGATTATAGGCGCACGCCACCATGACTGGCTATTTTTTCTATTTTTAGTGGAAACAGAGTTTCACTGTGTTCGCCAGGTTGGTTTTGAATTCCTGGCCTCAAGTGATGCTCTTGCCACGGCCTCCCAAAGTGCTGGGATTACAGGCTTGAGCTACTGCTCCTGGCTCTCTTGAATTTTTTTAGGTAGACAGGTCATCTTTAAATTACAATTCGTTTTTCTCAATTTGTTTGTTTGTTTCCTTATTGCACTGGCTGAGACCTCTAATTAGTGACAAATAGTAGAGATATTGGACATCTTTGTCTTGTTCTGACTTGAGTGGGAATATTTAGTATTTTCCCAGTAGGTTTAATTTTTAAGGTTTTTGATGCTTTTTAAAAAAATCTAAGGAAATTTTTTATTGCCTTATATTGCTTATATATTGAGGGTTTAAAAATAATAATGTATTTAAGTCATCAAATGTGTTTTTTCTCTTATTTTGTTAACGTGGTAGATTATATTAATATAGCTCCTATTATTTATTGAACCATCATCTTTCCATTCCTGGAATGAGATCTGTTAGGTTACAATGAAAATCTGATAGAATTTTTTGCAACTTTTCTCCTTTTAATTTGTATTTAAATATGTATTCATAGCTGTGATTGGCCTTAAGTCTTTTTTCTTCTGATTTGGATTTCAGGGTTGTGCCACTGATAAATAATTTCAGTCTCTTTCAGTGTTCTGATGTAGACTAAATTCTAAAGTAATTTTTTGCTGCTTGTACATTTGATAAAATTTACCTGTTAAATCATCTAATTCTGGTGGCATTTATTTGGGGGTAGACGTGCACATTTTTAATTTATCTTACAGTGTTTTTATTAACTAAGGAAATCTTATGGTGGCATGGGTCATCTGTTTCGTTTTACTGTTGTAGCCTTAGCACCATGCTAGTCATATAAAAGATGCCCAGAAAATTCGTTGAATGAATCCTTATAAGGTTGAATAGTGCTTTTACTTTGCTAAAGTTTTATTTGAACTGTGTTAATATTTTTCTTCTTCTTTTTGTTTTTTCTCCTTAAAGTTCCACTCTTGTCCTGGGGACCCAGCTTTAACTTTAGCATCTGGTATGTTGAACTTAGTGGCATTGATGATCCTGATATAGTACAACCTTGTCTCAACTGGTATAGCAAGGTAGGACTGTGTTTTAAATCCTGACTTTAATGCCTATAAAAGGAGAAATATGTCAATATCTTATCTTCATTGAGAATAATTTAAAATATTCAAAATAATAATAACAGTTAGCTAACATTTTATTAAGCACTTCCAGTCTGCCAGCTTTTAAGGAATCCTGATAACTCACTTAGTCATTATCACTCTATGAGACAGGTGCACTTATTATCCCCATTAGTTTATAGATGAAGAAATGAAGAACAGAGAGATTAAATAGTTTGCCTAGGATCACACAATTGTAAAGTGTTTGAGCCAGTATATGAATTCAGGCAGTTTGGCTCCACAGTCTGCTTTTATGTTATTATACCCATTTGACTCTGAATTTTGTTTTTTCACTTGTATTCATATAAATACTTAAAACATAGTTTTTAGTGGGATAGTTTTGCAGCCTAATGGAAAATTTAAGATGTAGATGTGATTTAGACTCCTAAAGTAGTCAACAGGGTTAAAAAATACTGCTTTTTAATATAACTGTAATATATATTGTTACATGGTAGTTATGATAAGTCTTTTTTAGAGGCCAAGAGTAAGTTAATTATAGTTAACTAATTATAATTAAGTTGTTAATTAATTATAGTTAATTATAACGTGTAAGGATTAGGTGTTTAATGACCTTTTATTAGTTAAGTCAGCTATCAACTGATTTGTGTTTCAAATCTTATACATCTTCCTAAACACATTATTTTCTTGCCTTATTAAAGGGTCATGCCTATAAGTAAATCATTGTTGTTTGATTATCATGCAGGCTTCCGTGTCATCTGTTTGTTTGAATAGTGGTATACTTAGGAAGTTTGAGGTAGTCCCAGAACATATTCCTGAAGTTGAGATTTTTTTTAAAAAATCCTTTTTATAAGATTGTATTTTTGGCATCTATCCTATTAGGGGAAAATTTTAATAAATTAAGTGCCTGCTTTTTGGATTCTAGTTAATTGAGATGTCTACTTTATAGCTGCTAAATAGATGAGGTAGTTCAGGCTTAGAAAACAATTAAATTGGGCCGGGCGCAGTGGCTCACACCTGTAATCCCAGCACTTTGGGAGACCAAAGTGGGCAGATTGCCTGAGGTCAGGAGTTCAAGACCATCCTGACCAACATGGTGAAACCCCGACTCTACTAAAAATACAAAAATTAGCTGGGCGTGGTAGCGCGTGCCTGTAAGCTCAGCTTCTTAGGAGGCTGAGGCAGAATTGCTTGAACCTGGGAGGCGGAGGTTGCAGTGAGCTGAGATTACGCCCCTACAGTCCAGCCTGGGAGACAGAGCAAGACCCTGTCTCAAAAAAAGAAAAAAAAAAAAAAAAAGATTAAATGTCTCTTTTTGATGATTTTTGAGTCATAAAATGTGTTTGTAAATTTGAAATATCTGTATACTTGATACTTGTCATTCAAGTAATAGTTTATTTTTAAAAACCAAAAATAGCATAATATAATTTATGTGGATTATTTAATGTTCTTTTGTGCTCTCAGTACCTGCATTGTAATGGGATTAATAGATGCTATGGAGTTACAATTTTTACAGTATTAAGTGGAGTTTAAGAAATAGATGTTCTCCCTTTCTTCAAAGTTGAGGCTCTGGAATTAGGTTTGGTTTAATAACTTTTGGCTACATACTTTGTGACCTTGAGCAAGTTATTGGAACAGGCCAAGCTTTAGTTTTGCTAGTTAAAAGAGCCAAATAATGATACTTAATGAATCAGGTTAGTAAACTGCTTGGCACATAGTGTTAATAAATGCTCAGTGTAGATTAGTTATTTTTACTGTTGTTATTGTTTCCTACAGTATCATCTAACCAAATCTCTTCTTTCCATACTTACTCTGTGTTCTAGTAGTACCGTGAACAGGAAGCTATTCGCCTTTGCCTAAAACACTTCAGACAACACAACTATACAGAAGCTTTTGAGTCACTGCAAAAGAAAACCAAGATTGCACTGGAACATCCCATGTTAACAGATATTCATGACAAGCTGGTGTTGAAGGGTGATTTTGATGCTTGCGAAGAGTTGATTGAAAAGGCTGTAAATGGTATGAAACTTAGATTGGTTATTAGGGTAAATTGAAGTACATACGGGAAACTTTTTCTCAAAAAGAATATAGGCTTATGCCAGTTATTACTGTAATTTTTTTTCTTGGTTTTTTACTCGGTTAAAGATTGTTATCTCTTTGGATTAGGGACTTCTTTCATGTAAAATAGATCCATGATGTAATGAGACTTAAAAAATTGAAATGTACTTGAGCTCACATATAAATTTAAGTTGTCATCTTGGGAAACCATGCACTTACAAATGATAACATTAACTAGCATTAAACTGTATCAGAAATAATATTTTGATATTAGTAGCCAATATTCATTAACAGTGTAGTTTTGAGGAGAAGGGGGGCTAGATAATGAAAAATGTTATTAGTAAACAATTATATATAAGGAACAAGGAGATTTGTATTGAAAACAACTTCCTTGTGGTGTGAATGCTATATAATTGCTGATTTTCTTGTGTGACCTGTAGTCTGGCTTTGAAAGAAATGTGAATAGTTGAACATCTGTATTATCTCCCAGGGTATTGGCTTTGGAGGGTAACACTCATTTGGATTTTTAAGGTCTGATGTGTTTTGTTATTTAAACTAAAAAGGGACTCTGTTGTTGCTTATAGTATGACTTTTTTTTTTAAATCTTCCTCAGTAACTTTCACAGTGACAAACAACAGAATGGATGCACAATATAAAACTTGTGGAATTGAATTTGGTGCATCCTTTATAGGAAGAAATAAGAAATAATAGATTATTCAGTGGTTTGCTCTCATTTTAATTTTATCTCTGTTATTATCATCTATTATTAGGTATTCATATTTATCAGGTATTGGGTAGCTAAAAAAAAACCAGACCTGTACTGCCTTGAGTTTATAAATTTAAAGTTAACTTAAAATGAATTGCTTTGAGCTCCACTTTTTAAAATATGACAAATCTGCTTCTAAGCCTTGTGCATTGTTATTGCTTACTTGATTGATGATGATACTTGCAAATAAATGATTGGTATGTTTGAAATTGAGTATATTTTGGAGTATAAACAAACAAATAACTAATCTCTTACCAGACTTTAAAATTCTACCAATAAAAAAAAAATATATATATATATGCCATTTCTAGGAGTGAATTCTGTTTTTTTTTTTTTAACCTCATAAGATGAGGGAGGCATAGGTAATTTTAGGGCTTTTTTGTTTGTTTCAGATATTTATCAGTAAGGCATTTGATACCATTTTGTGAAGGGAAAGCAAAACAACAGCCACAGGCAACTCTACAGTTAATAAGCTAAAAACAGTTATATTTTAAAGCTCTCTTTAGTGACGTACTCAGTTGGTTAAGATTAGCTGATAAAAATCTTGTGCAGTTTTGATATCTACAGAGACTTAACTTATCCTTTGGCTCTAGAAAGGAACCAAGTTTAGAGAAATTAGTAGTTGCTCAATTCTTGAAACTTACAGCCACATCATAGTTTTTGTACTGTGAATACTATGGGCTCTCTAAACTGGCCTGGAACACTGTTAGTTAATAAACATTCCTTTCAGGGTTGTTCTGTTTGCTTCTGACCTCATTGATGATGATTTGTTGGACAAATAAGGAAGTAAACAGTGCAGGGTTTTTTGGCTTCTGCTCTGTTAAAAACATAGCAGAGAAGGACAAGAAGTTCCTGCCTGCTAAATAGGAAGATCTAGGGAATCAAAAGAGTCTCTGTCAAGCTTCTTGTAATGGAGGATACAAAAGCTACTTTTAGTGTTTTTAGTATATTACTTAGTATGATCTTTAAGTATTTTCTGTATTTTAAGAAAGTGTAAGGCTCTATTTATTTCTGTAATAGGCTTTTTGTTTGTCTAGAAACATCACTGTATTTACATTTCATTTTATTAGAGGTGATTTTGGAACCAATAATTGCTACTACCTCTTTGCCCATGCAGGATCCAGTGATGATAGGCAAAAGTAATCACCTAGGGACAGGCTAGGGACAGGAATGTTTTACTCAAACATGTAGAGATTGTACTGAAATCCTCCCTTTGCTGAGCTTATCTTATTTGCTATAGAAAGAAAAATTTTCTTTTGTGAGATAAGGGAAGGATAAAGTTTAATAAGGTAGTCATAAAGTTTCAACCTGAAATCTCTACCTTTCTCCCTTTGTCTTTCCCTGCTTCTTTCTTTCTTCTGTTTTCCTGGTTTAAAAAATAATATCTCCACTCTCGTTTTTTGGATTGTGCAGTAGTTGTTAATTATAGGCATATCTTGGAGATATTGCAGGTTTGGTTCCAGACCACTGCAGTGAAGTGAATGACACAATAAAGCAAGTCACAAATTTTATTTCCTTTCCCTGTGCATATAAAAGTTATCTTTCCACTTTACTGTAGCCTCTTAAGGTACAGTGGCATTATTTCTTTAAAAAAAATGCATATACCTTAACTTAAAAAATGCTTTATTGCTTAAAAAATGCTAATGATCATCTGAGCCTTCAGTGAGTTATAATCTTTTTGCCTCAGTATTGATGGCTGCTGGCTGATAAGGATGGTGATTGCTGAAAGTTGGGGTGGCTGTGGCAGTTTCTTAAAATAAGACAAAAATGAAATTTGCTGCATCAATGAGTTCTTCCTTTCACAAAAGATTTATCTGTGGCGTGCAATGCTGTCTGATTGCATTTGACCCACAATAGAACTTCTTTCAAAATTGGAGTCAATCCTCTCAAACCCTGCTGCTGCTTTATCAGCTAAGTTTATGTAATATTCTAAATCCTTTGTTGTCATTTCAACTATATTCACAGCATCTTCATCAGGAGTAGTTTCCATCTCAAGAAACCACTTTATTTGCTCATTCATAAGAAGCAATTTCTCATCCATTCAAGTTTTATCATGAGAGTGTAGCAGTTCAGTCACATCTTCAGGCTCTACTTCTAATTCTAGTTCTCTTGCTATTTCTACCACATCTGCAGTTAATTTCTTCTTCTGAAGTCTTTAACACTTTCCACATCATCCATGAGCATTGGAATCAACTTCTTCCAAACTCTTGTTTATGTTAATATTTTGATCTCTTCCCATGAATCATGAATGTTCTTAATGGCATCTAGAATGGTGAATCCTTTCCAGAAGGTTTTCAGTTTGCTTTGCCCAGATCCATCAGAGGAATCACTGTCTGTGGCAACTGTAGCCTTACAAGATGTGTTTCTTAAATAATAAGATTTTCTTGAAAGTCTAAATGACTCCTTGATTCATAGGCTACAAAATGGATATGTGTTAGTAGGCATGAAAACATTAATCTTCCTGTGTTTCTCCATCGAGCTCTTGGGTGACAGGTGCATTGTCAGTGAGCAGTAATATTTTGAAAGAAATCTTTTTTTTCTTTTTCTGAGCAGTAGGTCTCAACAGTGGGCATAAAATATTCAGTAAACCATTCTGTACACAGATGTGCTGTCATCTAGGCTTTGTTGCTCCATTTGTAGAGCACAGGCAGTAGATTCAGCTTAATTCTTAAGGGCCCTAGGATTTTTCAGAATAGTAAATGAGCATTGACTTCCACTTAAAGTCACTAGCTGCATTAAACCCTTGCAAGACAGTCACACTATCCTTTGAAGCTTTGAAGCCAGGCATTGACTTCACTCTAGCTATGAAAGTCCTAGATGGCATCTTCTTCCAATAGAAGTCTATTGGAATGTTTTGTCTACATTGAAAATCTGTTGAGTATAGTTACCTTCATCAGTGATCTTAGCGAGATCTTCTAGATATTAATAACTTGCTGCATCTTCTATAATACATCAACACTTGTGGCTTTACTTTGCACTTTTATGTTACAGAGGTGGCTTCTTTAAACTTCATGAACCAACCTCTGCTAGCTTCCAACTTTTCTTTTGCAGTTTTCTGACTTCTCTCAGCTTTCACACACTTGAAGAGAGTTAAGGCTATGCTTTAGATAAGGTTTTGGCTTAAGAGAGTGTTATGACTGGTTTAATCTATCCAGACCGCTCTAACTTTCTCCATATTAACAATAAGTCTGTTTTGCTTTCTTATCAGTCATGGGTTCACTTGTAATTTCCTTCAAGAACTTTTCCTTCTCATTTACAACTTGGTCAACTTTAGTGCAAGAGGTCAACTTTCAGCCTATCTTGGTCTTTGACATGCCTTCCTCCCTGAGTTTAATTATTTCTAGTTTTTTTATTTAAAGTGAGAGGTTTGTGTTGAACTCTTAAAGGCCGTGGTAAAGATATTAAATGGCCTAATTTCAGTATTGTTGCATCTCAGGGAATAGGCCCAAAGAGAGGGAGAGAAATGGGGGAACTGCTGGTTTATGGAGTAGTCAGAACACACACAACATGGTGCCTCAAAACAATTACATTATTAACATCAAAGATCACTGATCATAGGTCACTGTAACAGATATAACAATAATGAAAAAGGTTGAAACATTGCAAGAATTACTGAAATGAGAGAGACACAAGTGAAGAAATTCTGTTGGAAAAACGGCATCCATAGACTTCCTTCAATTTGTAAAAAACACAGTATCTGTGAAGCGTGGTCAAGCAAAGCATTATAAAGGCATATGTATGTTGCATTATCTTAATTGATTTTCTGTTTTTAATGCAATTTTGTATTCCTGTTTACAAACCTTACTTGATAATGGTGTCTTACTCTTTTCAGGTATTGTATTTGATCTGCCACCTTTTTATGAAGTATTTTTGCATATATTTGTGTATGTAAGATATTGGTCTGCAGTTTTCTTTTAATGTGCATGTCTTGTTTTGGTATCTTTTGGTATGTTCGGGTACTTCCAGTCTTATAGAATGGGGCAGGAATCTAAAAGTGTTTGTGTAGAATGAGTAGTAGCTTGGTAGAATTTACTAGTGAAGGCAACTGGACCTGAAGTTACCTTTGTGTGGAGGTTTTTGTGTTCTTTTGGCAGGGTCTCTCTTTGTCACCCAGACTGGAGTACAGTGGCATGATCAGTTAACTTTAGCCTTGAACTCCTGGGCTCAGGCTATCCTCCTGCCTCCTGAGTAGCCTGGACTATTGGTGCATGGTATCATGCCTGGCTAATTTTTAAAAATGTGGAGATGGGGTCTTGCCATGTTACCCAGATTGGTCTTTAACTCCTTGCTCAAATGATCCCAAAGCACTGGAATTTCGGGTGTGAGCTATTTGTTTATTTGTTTTCTCTTTTTCTTTTATTTTTTTTTTAGACAGGGTCTCTCTCTGTTGCCCAGACTGGAGTGCAGTGGCACAGTCACGGCTCACTACAGCCTTGACCTCCCTGGGCTCAAGTGATCCTCTTACCAAGCCTCCCAGGTAGCAGGGACTACAGGTGTGCGCCACTACACCCGGTTAATTTTTTGTAGAGATGGGGTTTTGCTGTATTGCCCAGGCTGGTCTCAAACTCCTGGGCTCAAGTGATCCACCTGCCTTGGCCTCCCAAAGTGCTAGAATTACAATTGTGAGCCGCCACCCTCAGCCGAATTACTTCTTTATTTTATACTTGGTTAAAACAAACAAACAAACAAACACTTTCCAGTGTCTGAAGCTGTCTGTGCTTGAAATTTGGTGGGTGAGAGTGTTTTTACCTATCAATTTAATTTCTTTAAACATCATAGGACTAATGAGAGTTGTTAATTGTTTGGTTCAGGTTTATTAAGTGATATTTTTCTAGGAATTGTCTATAATTGTCTATAATCAAAAATTTCAAATTTATGGGTATTAAGGTATACCTAATATCTTACTGTTTGTTTAGTGTTTGCAGGATTTCTTGAGATGCCCCTTTTTTATTACTAATCTTGAATATGTATATATTTTTCCATCAGCACATGTTTATCAAGTGCACTAGTCTCTTGAGAGAACCAATTTTTGGTTTGTTCATCTTTTCTGTTATTTCCTGTGTCCTTGACTTATGCTCTGTTTACTGTTGTCTTCCTTCTCTTTTTGAGATTAATTTGCTGTCTTTTTATGACAACTTTTTAAGCCAGATGCTTAGCTCATTAGTTTTCAGACTTTGAAAATTTCCCTTATATACATTTAAATATATAAAATTTCCTCTTCTTGTTCTTTAGTTGTGCTATGAAGTATTTTTATTTTTGTTCAGTTTAGTATTTTCATTATGAAATGAAATGGCTCTTTGGAAGAACTGTGGTTTTTAATTTACAAATGTGTGGCGATTTACTACTTGTTTTCTTTGTTAGTGATTTCTGGCATAATTGCATAGGGGCCAGAGTGCATATCCTGTATGTTTCCAGTCCTTTGAAATTTAATGAGACTTGCTATATAACCCAGCTTATTCAGTTTTTATAAACATATCATATATATTTGAACAGAATGTGAATTCTTTAGTTGTTGGAGCAGTGTTGTATATCTGTTCAGTTGGTCAGAGTTGCTAATCATATTGCACAAATCTTTATCAATAAGAATTTTCTGTCTGATTCTCATTACTGAGAAAGATGTTAACACTTTCCACTATGATCATGGAATTATATGTTTCCTATAGTTGGTCCAATTTTACTTTATACATTTTGATGCCATGTTTTTAATTGAAAACAAATTTTAAATTATTTTGAATTAGATCTTTTATTATGAAGTGCCTTTTTATCTCTAGAAATATTTTTGCTTTAAGGTAAATTGTATTAAGATCTGTTTTCATTTCTTATTTGTATGGCATATCTTTTCCATCTTTTATTTTCAACCTTTATCCCTCTTAAGAGAAATATCTCCTATAAATTTTATTTAAATAAAGAAAATTTTATTTTATTAATAAATCATTTGACTTATGATTAGTTTAGAAATTACAACAAGTATGCATGATTACCTTAACAAAATTGATCAGTGCCTTTTCTCTCTTCCCATGTGAGGATTTAGTAGACTTTCAGCTTCATATTCTCACCTTCTAATTCATTATTCTATTGTTGTCAATTGCTCTATTGTTGTCATTTATTTTGATACCATGTTCAAAGACCCTATAAAATATTTGTCTTACACAGCAATTGTTCATTAATTTTACCCAAATATTTACTGGGTTTTTTTTCTCTTCATTATTGTTTGCGTCTTTAATCTTATGTCTAGGATTGTGTTCATTCCCTGTGCCGTAAGCCCATCCTTTAGAATTTCTTCTATAATGCAGCTCAACTCTCTCAGAATTGATGGCCTGAAAATTTTGTCTCCTTTATAGGAGGGTGTTTTTGCTAGATGTAGAATTCCAGATTGACACTTATTTTCTTGAAATACGTTTTGAATATCATTTGACTGTTATTAACCAGCTTCCATTGTTGCTATTGAGAGGTGTGCTATCATTTTCAACTGCCATTTGTTAATATAATCTTTTTCCCTCTGACTGTTTAAATATTTTATATTTGTTTTAGATTATTTTGTAGTTACATTAACAAGGCTGTCCGAAACTCCAGTGTGGCAGCCCTGTTAACTATTGTCTATTTTGGTTTTCTTTCAATTAACTATATGTTGCCTTTGTCTATCATTTCTTTTATTTTCTCCTTTATCTTTTTTAACTGCAAATTTCTGTTTAATATTTTAAGCTTCTCTAAACCCTTTATCCCATTTCCACTACTATATTATTTTTAGTGTCTCTTTCTTACACTTTGACCTTTAGTTCTGTGATATTTTCAATTTTTTCATTCCTCTTTTCTCTCATTTCTAACAATTCCATTTTTGTTTCCTTTGGTTGTCTTGCCATTTCTTTTCCAGCTATTTAGATGTCTACTTTCCAACTGCTTATATGTCTAATCTGTACTCATGTTTCATAGAGAGAGTTGCTTTTTTTTATTTGTGGAATAAATTTGTGGAAAGGTATTTGGCTACTTTCATCTATTGCGGGCTACATTTTTCTGTTGAATCAGATTCATTTGCTACTTTAAAAAATTCATTTCTTTTCCTTTTTATATTGTGGCATAATTCCTGGGTTGATTCTTTTTTAACATTATTAATATTTGAAGGTAGTGAATTTTTCCTATTTTTAGAAGCTTCTTGTGAGTTAGGAGGTAAGACTGTGTTCCAGGATAGCAAGATTTTTCCTTATAACACCTTTTTTCTCTTTAAGATTTTGTTTCTTAGCAATGCTCATAATGCAAAAATCTCACTTTTTTCCCCTTTCGCAACTGCCAGACCCTTTTTCTGAAACATGGTTTTTTTTTTTCATAATTTTTGCTCATTTATGCCTTTGTGCCTTTGTGTATGCTGTATTCTCTTTCCTATTACTTTCCTTTTTATATAATTCAGTTCCAGTGCATTCTTCAAAGCCAACTCTTTCAAGGTATCTTCTTTCATTATATTCTCACTGAATCACTCCTTCCTCCTCTTAACTCTTATTTGCCTTGGTGCTATATTTCTCATTTTGTTCATAAAAGATTGTTAATTTTCTGTCAAGTACATTTCCAAACACTGCATCATTGTCATCATCATCATCATCATCGTAAGTAACATACATCTGAGAGCTTGACAATGTGCTGTTTATTCTCCTAGGCCTTTTACGTGAATTTATTTAATTTTCATACTTACCTTCTAGGTTAAGTATTGTTGTTATTTCCGTTTAATATATGAGAATGATTAATTTGCTTAAGATGGTGTATGTAGTAAGTGACAGAGCTAAGATTTAAATTCAGGTAGTCTGGTGCCAAAAATCCATACTCTCTATCTCTGAGCTTTACCATCTTAGTAAATATTTACTGGTTCAGTGTCCTAATATTGACTATTATATTCTTACTGGTATAATATTGCCCTTTTTTTCAGAATTTGGACAAACTGATGAAATCAGCTTCTTAAAAATTCTTTTTGATCTAATCATTCTTGAATGGTCAAAAAGGATTTTATGCTCTATAAGTTATTTACCTATACATGCGTTTTAAATTATTTCTTTTGTATGTAATCTCTATTTTGGTGCAAAATCAAATTTGATAAAAGTTTGAGTTTACCAAATATAAATACATACAACTAGGCAGCAGTACTATAATCTATGTGGATTTTTTTGGTTTTGTTTTCTTTTTAATTCTGGGCAAGAGATTTGAAATTTTTTCCCCTTTTGGTGAAAGCTTCCTAAATCATGTTTTTTAAATCATGTTGTATGTGTATGTGTGCATGTGTGTGCAGGCAGGATTTCTGTGTTGCCCAGACTGGTTTTGAACTCCTGGCCTTGAATGATCCTCCTGCCTTAGCCTCCCAAAACCGTAGGATTACAGGTGTGAGCCACCAGGCTGGGCCATCATGTGCTTTTTTAAGAGAGTATCCACTGTTATTGGAGAAAAGAACAGCTTGTGCTCAGTGAGGACTGTATGAAATATATTTATTATAGTCATAATTATAGGGGAAAAAATGAAGTGATATTGGACCTGGAGACTCTAGTTAAATAGTTTAAAAATTATTAACAACTAGTTCTTAGTGTGCTTTCTCCTAGTGATATTTTAATTTCTTTTGGATAGTTTTAATTTTATCTGACTGTTCTGATCTCTTGCTTTAGATTTTTGTCAAAAATAGACTTACAGAAATATTAGCAACTGCCTGACTTCTTCTTTAAACAGAAATAATCTTTGAACTCACATGGTTCACAGGCATCTTTAAATTTCTTATTTACTAATTTGTTTCTAAGATTTTCAAGCAGTGTAATGGATGTCATATTTTTATAGATGAGAATATCATAGTTTCAATAGAGAGGCTGAGTTTTGCTGAATTATATATCTAAAGCAAGCCTACCAAGGCAAAAGGCCTTATTAGCAAGCGTTTGCAAGAATTAGAAATAATAGGGAGCATGGAGATTATTTGGGATGCAGAGGTGTCAACTCTTTGTTTTTAGATCGTGAAAGTTGTAGGAAGTTCTTTTACATTAAAACAAGGTACTAAAAGCAATGCATTTTTTTTAACGTTTACCCTGCTTTAGTATTTGCAGTATTTACTGACTTTTTGCAAGAATTTTGAAAAGTCTCAAAGGCAAAGAAGAAAGGAAATTTGATGAGCGTGCCTGTAGGATGGAGGTTTCCAGTTAAAGCCAGCTGAAAAGTCTTGAAAGCGAAAGGGTTGGTTACAACTGAGCTTCATAATTACCCAGAAAAGAAAGATTTGGGGGAGTGCTCTAAATTGGTTGGTCTCTGGTGAATATGTAAATCGCAGAAAACAGTTTTACTTTTAAATTGAGTCACATGACAGAGTTTAATAGTAAAAGTAACTTTATAAATTATGATCTATTTGGGTGCATGTAAAAGCTAGGGTTTCTAGCTTAAAAAGTAAGGAAATGTTATTGTAGCACATAGCAAGAAGTCCAGAGGTAAGGCAGATTTCATGGTTGGTTGGTTCAGTGATCATTTCTTTCTTTCTCTCTGCTGTATCATCATTATAGAATTGACTGCATTCTTGTACTTCGACAAATTGGCTTTAATATTTGTATACATTACATGCAGATATTCCAGAGGAATAAAAGTAGATTTTTTTTTTCTGTATGTCTCTTTAGAAGTAAGGAAAAATTGCCTAGAAGTCTCCCAGAAGATTCCTCATGTTTCATTAGCCAAAATTGGGTTCCATACTGTTCTTAAGCTAATCTTTGTTGAGGGCCATGGGAATAGGGCTTCATAATTATTTAGGTGTGTATGTGGGGATGTATGTAGGGAGTTCAGTCTCCATACCATTACAGTAACTAGTGTAACAACTTAAGTAGATTATGAGTTTATCGATACAGCAGAATCAGGAGTAAGGAAAACATGGTAGAACTTTAGTCCCAGCCCCACCATTTAAGAGCTGTGTGATTTTGGTTAAGTTTCTTACTTTTTTTTTAAATACAAATTTCTGGATTTATAAAACGGAGATGATAATATGTAGTTCATAAGATTGTTTTTAGAATTAAATGAGATGAGACAGCATAAATTCTAACATTTGGTAAGTGTTCCATAAGTATAGTTTTATTACTGCTGTTAGTACTTTTATCTTTATGTAGTTTTGTACTCAAAACTGTATAATAATGGAATTCACATGTTAAAGTTAGTGTTCCCTTTTCCTGAAAATGTATCAAGGACCTAGACCAAAATTATTGGAGCTCTATTTTCTTCTCTAGTTCTCTTGGATATGGGTGGCAAAAAGTACTGGCACAAAGCACTGTTGGGGGAAAGAGATTAGGATGCAGTGAATCCATGTCATTATAGGATGTAAAGATTAAGAATTTCATAGTTGAAATAAAGACAAGTGGTGGGAGATCACAAAAAGAAAATATAATTCTCCTAATCTTTAGTTATCCTTTCCTCTTCTTAATTATATTTATAATAATGATAGAAATGATTTTTTAAAGATATATAAGATCTTTTTTCAATGAAGTAGAACATTTATTCAGATTATTTATTTTTATTTTCTCCTGCTTCTATTTTGCAGCCTTAAATTGTCTTATGACTTTTTTTCCCCTCCCAGTTCACTCCCTTTTCCTTCTTTCAAGGTCTCTAACCCTCTGATAATGTCACATATGTGTCCGTTGAACGCAACAATGACTTTGTATCTAATACGTACAGTAATGATGAGAAACATAGTACGTTTAATATGAGCTTCCCCTAAAGCAATTTGTTTGCATGGTTGTGTCAATTAATATTTTACTATTTATATTTGAGGTAGCATGAAGTGAAATTGAAGTGATGCATATTTTATGAAAATGTGCTTTTGTATTAGTGACATATTAGTAATTTCTTTTAATGTAGCCTTTTAAATTTTAATTTTTTTCTATAATAAATAATGTAAGTAGTTAAGGTGTAATTCTTTCTCATTCTTCAATATTTGCAGATGGCTTGTTCAATCAGTATATCAGTCAACAGGAATATAAGCCACGATGGAGTCAAATCATTCCCAAAAGTACCAAAGGTAAGCCATACCTTCTAGATTATAGTTCTTTTTCATTAATGTCTCAGTCTTCAGTTTTCCCAAGGTAGTTCAAGTATCATAGTACTAAGTTAATAAAAAAGAAGATGTTGGCCAGGTGCAGTGGCTCATGTCTAATTCCCATACTTTTGGAGGCCAAGGCAGGAGGATTGCTTGAGCCCAGAGGTTCAAGATCAGCCTGGGCAACATGGTGAGATCCTGTCTCTACAAAAAATTAGCTATACAGCCGAGTGTGGTGGCTCACACCTATAATCCTAACACTGTGGGAGGCCAAGGTGGGCAGATCACCTGAGGTTAGTAGTTGAAGACCAGCCTGCCCAACATGGCAAAACCCTGTCTCTACTAAAAATACAAAAATTAGCTGGGCGTGATGGTGTGTGCCTGTAATCCCAGCTACTCGGGAGGCTGGGGTAGGAGAATCACTTGAATCTGTGAGGCAGAGGTTGCAGTGAGCTGAGATCACGCTATTGTACTCCGGCCTGGGAGACAGATGGAGATTCCATCTCAAAAAAAAAAAAAAAAAAAAATTAGCCAGACATGTTGGCAGGCATCTGTGGTCCCAGCTGCTTAGGGTACTGAGGTAGAAGGGTGGCTTGAGCCTGGGAGGTCAAGGCTGCAGTCAGCCGTGTTCATACCACTGCACTTCAACCTGGGCAACAGAGCGAGACTGTCTCAAAAAACAAAACAATAACCACAGCAAAATAAATAAAAAGCAGATGTTTAAAACAAGGCATAGGTTCCTTAACTAGGTGGCAAAATTCATTTGTTATATTAAAATTTTCTTTTTAAACCTTTTTGATTTACTGCCATAACAGAAGGTTGGGCAGCTTTTACACAGAATATCATTATAAACTGCTTTGTTAGAGGCATGGTGTAAAATTATAGGCTGTGTTGTAATGCCATACACGTGTTCTTGAAAACCTTAAGTTATGCAAAATTATTTGCTAAACCTAACAAGGCATATAAGAAAAATAGAAAGGCAGAAGACCATTCTAAATCTGTGGAACTTTATAACCAGCTACTAATAAAAACTAGTGTAATAATTGTAATAAAAATAAATATCAGTACATTTAAATTTTTAAAGGTATTTATATTGAACATCATAGTGTGTTTAGAGACTTAAGCCCTGGGCTCATGCCTCTGTCTTTGAAATGTAGATCCTAGAGGGCATTTGCTTCTAATAAAGACTGTTTTCATCAAAACTGGAAATCGGATCCAGAGTATAGTCTTCTTCATGAGTACCTTATTTTCATATAAGGGGGAAGGTTTTGTCACTTCTTCATCTGTACTCACTGCTTTGCCAGATAATTAACATAGTGGAAAGTGTAGCAATTTCTTAATGCAACTGTTTGTGTTAAAGGAAGGCAGTTCTATGGATACTGAGCTTTTTTCATTGTGGTCTTCATATATTACTAAGGACTTCTCTTTAGTTGTGAGAAAGCTTTCTCCTGATAGTATTGCATATTAATATGCAGGGGAAAATTGCTTAAGAACCTCCATAATTGATGTTACATGAACATCTTTCTCCTATTTTATCAGTCATGTATGAGGTAATTTTCTTCAAAGACACACATATTATAGCAAACAGACAGTAATTGTGTATTTGCAAACTAATGGATTCAACATATAAAATACAAACATACTGAAAATGAATTCATTTTAGTGCTTTCTTTTTTCCCTCAGACCTCTCAGGGGTGAATATGCTTTCTTAAATCTATTCTTAAAGATGGCGATACGGTACTGACTGATGAGGGAAGGAAAGAAGAAAAGGGCAAAGCTTCAATGATAATAAATTGCACAATCTAAAGGCTTAACTATTAGGAGAAAGGATTTGGAGGGAAATTCTGGATGATTAGCCGCTGAATACAGTAGTAATGAAAAGCTTCAGCTTTGTATCTTATTTTCTGTATATAAGAACTGACATTTCAGTCATTTTCATAGCACCCTTGTAAAATTAGTATAAAATTGGATATTCTCAATTTTACATTAGGAGAAAGCCAATACAGGGAAACTTATTAGCCAAAGTAATATATTTCAACTAATAGGAGAATTATGAAGAAAGCCTTAGGCTTTCTAGTTCATATCAAGTAAGACATTAGAATCTTACAACCTTTTGAACTACCGAAATGAATTTATA
This sequence comes from Gorilla gorilla gorilla, assembly GCF_029281585.2. Taxonomy (NCBI): domain Eukaryota; kingdom Metazoa; phylum Chordata; class Mammalia; order Primates; family Hominidae; genus Gorilla; species Gorilla gorilla. The sequence goes on from NC_073230.2 coordinate 140,494,377, forward strand.
ACTTTTTTTTTTTTTGAGATGGAGTCTCGCTCTCGTTGCCCAGCCGGAGTGCAGTGGTGCAAACTCGGTTCATTGCAACCTCTGCCTCCTGAGTTCAAGTGATTCTCCTGCCTCAGCCTCCTGAGTAGCTGGGATTACAGGCACCCACCACCATGCCCGGCTAATTTTTGTGTTTTAGTAGAGACAGGGTTTCACCATATTGGCTAGGCTGGTCGTGGACTCCTGACCTCAGGTGATCCACCCCCCTTGGCCTCCCAGAGTGCTGGGATTACAGGTTTGAGCCACCGCGCCCGGCCATAACTTTATTTATGTAAGATTTGGTGTAAAGTAAGATTAGATACAAGTTGAATAATAGTGTTCTCTTTTGGAAGTTTAAATAAAGTTTTACTGATTGTATTTAAACCTGCCTATTAAGCTCTGTGATGGAAATAAGAATCAAAGTGAAGTAAATCTTAGATTTCCTCAGTCAGTACTTACATAAAATAGTTGGTAAATTAGGTGGGAACTGATTGCTGAAATATTGGCACAAAATTAATACATTATACATTATACAAAGTTATATAAAATAATTACACAAAGTACAAAATTATACAAAAATTATACAAAATAATTGTACACATTATACAAAATTAATATCATTAATATAAAACTTGATAGCATCTTTGTTTTCAGTAAATAGTTTGATAACTCAACTTTAAAACTGCTCATCATACTAATGAACTATGCCTAGAATATATACGGGAGATCTAATTTTGTAATTGTTTTTGACCTTCACTTTGGCACTCAAGTAGCTTAGAGATTTTTGTTTTATGTTTTTGTATAATATTCTGTGTCTTTGCTGGTTTGTGGCATTGATCATAAATAAATCAAAAATAACTTCCAAGTTCATTAATGTCCTGAAAGCATTTGGAAAAAAGAACAAGATTATTATAAACACAGATTTGAGTCATACTGTTACTTTTATGAGTCCTTTTACTTATTAATATTTTGAGAAAATAAGGGTGGGTTATTTTTACTACTGATTACAGACTTATGAATAAATTTACTCTGGATATGCTGTTCTTTGTTATTCCTTTAAAAGAAACTATTATTTCTTCTAAAGGTGATGGGGAAGATAACCGTCCAGGAATGAGAGGAGGCCATCAGATGGTTATTGATGTTCAAACAGGTGAGTAGCAGTTGCAGTGGAAAGCAAAATCTTCATTGGCTACAGACATTGTCTAAACCAGGCAGTGGCAGGTAAGGAAGGGGCGGGGGGTGGGGGGCTCTTACACAAATGAAATTAGATTACCTAAAAAAAGTTTAACATGTGGCCTTTTTTGTGTGTCTCTACATGTGTGTGTATGTGTCTAGTTTATATGTGTTGTATTTTCATGGAAAACTGGTGTATTTCTGGATTTTTGTTGCACTTATGTAGTAGAGTAATATGGGAATTACTGGAATACAGAGAACTAAGATATATTTTTAGAGGAAGCAGATATCAAATTAGGCAGCTAAGTGTTGGTAAGTCCATTAATTGCTAAAAACTGTTCACAAGCCTGTAAATAATTTAGTTGTTGTTTTTTGTTTGGTTTTGTTTTTTTTTTTCCCTGTCTTTTAAATTTTGTTCTGAAGCTTGGTAGCAAACTTTTTTTTAAGTTTCTAAAACCTAGGAAAACTTAATTACCATAATATTTAGAGGTTAATGCCAACATTATAATAGGTCTCAGATTAGCAGCTTAAAAAGCAAATAATACCAATAATCTACCATAGCTATATTTTATTATTGGATTTTAGAAAACTTTACTGCATAGAATACCACTCTTTCCAAGCGTAATGAATGCTCAATTATACTGTGTGTTATGCCAACTCATAGTGCTTCGGGAATAAAATAATTGCTTGGAGACTCATATTCTAAAATAATTAAGAATAAAAATGGTTACAATGTAGACACTAAGTCTTTTTGACATGAATTTATTTTCATAATTTTTGTAAGAAGAGAAATTATAATTTTTAATTTAAAATTAAAAGCTAAATTTATATGATAACCTCTGAACTGGTTTGAGACTGTTATTAGGGTCTCTTTGGAAAAGGTTCATTTTTAAGGTATAGGAATTCACTTTCTTAATTTTGGTCCCTCTTTCCAAATGCCTTTCTGCCCTGCAGAAATAGGCTTGAATTAGCTATAGAGTCTTAGGCATCTTTTTTTCTGCCTGAGAGTATAATAAATATTCATATGCTTATTTACTAAAGAGCTAGATTTATATACAAACTGGTTTTTTATCCAGAATAATTATTTATGGATATAGACATGAAAATTTATTTTTAGATTGTCTACACAGTAGCTTCCCCTTTTTTTGAACATAGAGTAGAATTTGTAATGCTTTTCTTTTTTCTCCATCAGTACTATAAAGAAAATATTATTAAACACCCCTCCCCTGCCCAACCTTTTTTTAAAATAGAGATGAGGTTTTGCCATGTTGCCCAGGCTGGTCTTGAACTCCTGGGCTCAAGCAATCCGCCTGCTGCAACCTCGCAAAGTGCTTGTATTACAGGTGTGAGCTACCATGCCCGGCCCACCCTTTCAAACAAATTTGGTTGTAGTATGCTATAATAATATACTAAATCTATGTTTATTTGAAAGGAGCCTTTACCTTTTAAAGCAAAATGCACTTTCCTTAAATATAAAAGTAATATGGTTTACTTTAACATTTAAAGCTCACCTTATCTGTGGAGGCAGAAGGAATTTTCATAGTGCTTACTGTGTTAATTATTATGCGAGATGAACCATATGTGATAGGTAAAGTACATGTGTAAGAAAGACAAAAAAATTTTCCTCTTTTTATAATCCATGAAATTTGAAAACAGAAAATTATTCAAAGAATAGGCAAATGTCATGACAGAACTTAGTGTGAGCAAGTCATTGAGAATTAAAATCTAACTTTTCAGGTCAGAGAGCCTTGAAATACTTACAATAAAGTGATAAAGGCCTAGGTATTTTTCTTTCTTTTTTTTTTTTTTGAGGCGGAGTCTTGCTCTGTCGCCCAGGCTGGAGTGCAGTGGCGCAAAGGCCTAGATATTTTTCTATAATATTTTTGTTTTATGCATTAGCGGTAGGATTTCAGCAAAGTCTTGATGGTCAGGGTCCTTACCCCTACTCCCTTTAAAAAAATATTTCAGCTAGGCACAGTGAGTGTCTCGTGACTGTAGTTGCAACACTTTGGGAAGCCAAAGCGGGAGGATCCCTTGATCCCACAAGTTCAAGACCAGCCTAGGCAGCATAGTGAGACCCCATCTCTATAAGAAATAAAAAAATCAGCTGGATGTGGTGGTGTATGCCTGTAGTCTCAGCTACTGGAGAGGCTGAGTCAGAAGGATTGCTTGAGCCCAGGATTGGAGGCTACAGTGAGCCATCATCACACCACTGCACACCTGCCTGGGCAACAAAGCGCAACCCTGTCAAAAAAAAAAAAAAAAAAAAAAACTCAAAGAGGAAAAATGTTATTTGAGTAACTACTAGATTTACTTTAGAAATTATAAGAAAGCGTAGCGAAAATGACTATTGTAGTCATGGAATTTTACTCCAGATGGGACCTTTGAAGGAGTAATCTCTTTTTGATAGCTTCTAAGGATTTATTATAGGTTAGCGAAGGTGTACAAAGAAAAATCGGCCTATATCCACACTTCAGTATTGACACCAGTTTATAGAAAGCTACAGAAGTACTTTAGAAATACACTTTTAAGCAAATATTTCTCCAAAGAAAATCTGGGGAATTATCCTGTTAGTAGATATTTTAGTTAGAGCCATTTTGCACCTATTTGGAGTGCTTTCTTTTTTTCTTTTATTCGTTATGAATTCTGGGTCAAACTTTATTTAGGCCCATGGTTGATGACAAAACTAGATTTTTCAGCCTTTAAAAGAAATCATGGGTGGTCATTTAATATACAGTTGTCTGTTGCTCAAGTTCTCATGCTTTTCAGTATGTTACCATTGCCACATATAGTGTGGAAACAGTACTAACTATATGTGGACATTGAGGTCGAAAGGATTTCACCAGATTCAGGTGATCCTTGATATCAGTAATAGAGATGGCATATTGGAGGTGGAATTCCTCTTCTGTTTTTTTGTTTTTATTTTTTACATTCAAAAAATATGTTTCCAAGAAGAGCTATCTGAAACCTTTTGTCGACATTTTGATATCTTAGTATAGAAATAGGGATAGAAGTGATGATTCGTTTTAAATTTATCATTCACTATAGAGGGGAAGACTAGAAGGACACATACCAAAATATTGACGTTAGTTACATCTGGTGGTACAATTACCAGTGATTTAAAATTTTTTTATTTAAAATGTATTTTTAAAATTTCTACTTAATTATAAGTTGGAGAAAATTTTACTCAACAGCATTCTTTTTAGGAAGAGAACTGTATTTATTTGTGAAGGTGCTTTGGAGTACAAAGTAAAATACTGAGACCTGATTGTAGAAGGAACTATTTTTGTAACACTAAGAGAAATTGTCTCGTTAGCACCAGAGAAAGGGAACAAGAAATAGAGATGGCCGGGCACGGTGGCTCATGCCTGTAATCCCAGCATTTTGGGAGACCGAGGTGGGTGGATCACCTGAGGTCAGGAGTTCTAGACCAGCCTGGCCAACGTGGTAAAACCCCGTCTCTGCTAAAAATACAAAAATTAGCCGGGCATGGTGGCAGGTGCCTGTAATCCCAGCTACTCAGGGGGCCGAGGCAGGAGAATCACTTGAACCCGGGAGGCGGAGGTTGCAGTGAGGCGAGATTGCGCCATCGCACTCCAGCCTGGGAGACAAGAGCAAGACTTCGTCTCAAAAAAAAAAAAAAAAAAAAAAGAGAGAGATAAATCAGGGGTGTTCAATCTTTTGGCTTCCCCGGGCCACATTGGAAGAAGAATTGTCTTGGACCACACATAAAATACACTAACGATAGCTTATGAGCTTAAAAAAAAATCACAAAAAAAGTCTCATAATGTTTTAAGTAAGTTTACAAATTTGTGTTGGGCCACACTGAAAGCCATCCCGGGCCTCATGCAGCCCATGGGCCGCAGGTTGGACAAGCTTGAGATGAGTGGTAGTAGAGCCAGCAGGATGGCAGAATGCCACATTTCATGACATGACTCTGTCTTTACTCACCAAATTCTTAGAAGTTTTCTCTAGTAAAATTGATTTGGGAGTTGATTTTTATTTATTTATTTTTTGGTAGATACTGGTGAGACAATTAGGTTTGGGGTTCAAACTGAGGTAGGACAGTAGTGAGGCAACTTCTGTGGATTCCAATATCTGGAAGCAGAGACAAATATGAGGAAACATGCCCTGGAACTCAATAGGAAAAGCTCTGAACTTTCACAAGACTGAAATTATGGTTCAGGTTAAATTAAACAGGTCTCTGGTTGTGATTGTGGGTAATACAGGACTCTGATCAAGAGAAAACAAAAGAAATCAGAAAATACTATTCAGAAGTCTAACAACTTTCATGCCTTGGCATTCCCAATCTTTTATTTCAGCTAGCTATTGCTGTCGATTTTTTGTTCTGTTCTCAGTCCTTTGGCTATTTCATGTTTGTTTACATGAAGCTTCATGAATAGATTTTAAGGGAGCCCATGATAGTCTTTAAACGGTGTGCAAAATTTTTGTTTTTGTGTAGTTTTCTGGGAAGATTCATTACATATATATATGTATATATATATATATATATATTTTTTTTTTTTTTTTTGAGACAGAGTCTTGCTCTGTTGCCCAGGCTGGAGTGCAGTGGCATGATCTCGGCTCACTGCAACCTCTGCCTCTGGGGTTCAAGTGACTCTCCTGCCTCAGCCTCCTGAGTAGCTGGGATTACAGGCGCCCGCCCAGCTAATTTTTGTATTTTTAGTAGGACATTGTTGTGCTATGTTGGCCAGGCTGGTCTTGAACTTCTGACCTCAGGTGATCATCCTGCCTTGGCCTCCCAAAGTGCCAGGATTACATACATGAGCCATCGTGCCTGGCCTCATTATAGATATTCTTAAAGGACTTAATCCCTATCTTAATTGACATTTTATGGTAAGTACTGCTGAACCAGGTATTCAAATAAAGTGTCTTCATACAGGTGATATTCATTATTGAACTGATATTATTACAAAGTAAAACGTTGCCGCCACCTTTCTACTACTCTTGGTTTTTTTTCCAGAATTTTTGTTGCTAGATCAGAGGTATGTGAGAAAGAGAGTGGGAAGAGGTGAAGTCAGAGAAAGAGAGTGGGAAGAGGTGAAATCAGAGAAATAGCTGGGGGCACAAACTGTGTTGAGTTTTTTAGGACTTTGTTTAGGACTTTAACCTACATGCAGAGTGAAGTGGGAAGCCATTGTTGGGTTTAAGAAATGCTATGAACTGACCTTGCATTTTAACAAAACAAATTGAGTGAAGGGCAGCGAGTCCTTTAAGGAGTCTATTGCTCACCTGAGAAGTGATTATAGCATTGGCTTATACTAGAATGGTAGTAGTAATGTTGAAAATTGGTCACATTTTGGATGTATTTTAAAAGGTATCATATAAATGCTAAATGACGAGTTGATGGGTGCTGTACACCAACATGGCAAATGTATACATGTGTAACAAACCTGTGCGTTGTGCACATGTACCCTAAAACTTAAAGTATAATTAAAAAAAAAAAAGATAGTATGTGGAATGAGCCCATCAGCTGGCTGCTTATGAAAGAGTAGCTATTAGTGAGTATGAGAAGGTGAAAGAGAAAAAGAGAGAGGGGGAGCACATGGTGGCAGGGAGAGAGAGAGAAACTAGAAAAAAAAAGGTATCATATAGAGCTGACAGGATTTTTTGATGAACTGGATGAGAAGTGTGAGAAAAAGAAGCTAAGGATGACTTAAAGTTTTGACCTGAGCAATTAGAAAAATGGTGTAACCATTCTCTAAGATGGGTACAACAAGAGGATCCAATATGGTAATATGGTGGGTTGTTCAGCAACTTGATTTTAGACAAGTTAAGTCTGAGATGCCAATTAGACATCTACATAGGTATGTCAAGTAAGCAGTTGGATATATTAGTTTGAGGTTCAGGAGATAGATCTAACCAAAGTAATAATTCCCTCTACATTTATGTAACACTGTTCAAACCATTATTACTACAATAATTTCCACATTGTTTTAGAGTTGTTCACACAAGTATTGTATATACCATTGCTGTCTCTCCAGCTTCCCAGCCCCCATGGACAAGGGGGGAAGGACAGGGATCTTACCCTATTTATTTTTATGACTATAGAGGCTAGAATGGAGTAGATGTGCACTAAATATTTGTTGGATTGGATCAAAGTTTTAAAATTCATTTTCCTTTGAGTAGAAAGAAAAATATTTACCTGGAAACTGTATTCAGATACTGCTGTAAACCTTGATAAGTAGATCAGGTTATTATGTCATTTATTATACTAATATTTTCTGTGGTGGATCTGTTTTATTGGTTATATTCGAACGTATTTAAATTTTCAGATTCTACTTGTTATGCCATTTAGACTATGCTTCCCAAAGCTGTAATTATCATTACTTCGGGATCTAGGTAGAAAAACTAAATATAGAGCTTTGCATTTGTTAAAGTAAAATTTGTTGCTTTCTCAACTTGGTTTGGGCTCAAGTGCAGAATCTGGTGTATCCTTGGGTTTTTCTCTCCAAAATTTCTTCTGTGTTTCTGTTATGACTATTAGTAGCATAATTTACTGAGGGCTTTCATATACTCTAAGTATCTATTTAATCATTTAGGTACCATAGCCCTGTTATTGATCAGCAGTTACCTTAATTATCAGGTTGATCTTAATCACTTTCAAAGAGATTGTATTTATCATCAATCTTTGAAAGAACCTTTCTAGTCAGATCTTAATGATATGGCAGCCACATATAATAGGTAGGTGTTAAGTTTGTGGGAAGGAGAGATGGGTGTCTGACATCCCTGAGATTGAATCCTGGCTCTACCCCTGACTTCTTATTCGATCTTGAATGAATTGTATTGATTAAAATGGTGATAATAAACTAAGTAATTGTGAGAGTTAAATGAAATAATGTATTTTATATGTGCATATATTATTTATATAACATGCATTTGATATGCCATATATTAATATGCAGCAGTGATTAATTATGCTGAGAGAATTTTATATGACTCAAAGGAATTTTCTTTTGTGTGTTTTTTGCATAATTTGACAAAATTTCACTATGGAAATGTTTTAAAGTAATTAAAAAGTTTGTGAAAAAGTTTAAAACAACTTGAAAAGCAGTGTTGAGGGGAAAAAGTAACTCACTCATAATTCCACATTCTAAAAAACCAATGTTATTTTGGTATATTTGTTTAATCTTTTATATAATTGGTGCCTTAGGAAGGGACACCATAAATATATTTATAATATTTTTGAGACAAAATACTAAAGTGCATATAAGAATTTTCTTGATGAAGATCAGGTAGGTTTAGTAGTGAAGAATAACTTTCTCTAAGTAGAGTTTGAACAACCAGGAAATTCCATGTTAACAAAATTGGTGCATAAGTAGTAAAATATAGTTTAAAGAAGCCCAGTTATTACTTTAAGTATGCATTTTAAAGTTTTCTAGCACAAGGATTCTTTATCTGTTGAAGTTAGGTGCAACATGTTGTCTGTTTGCAAATTTTTTCTAGGAAGAAAATCCATGGCTTCAGATAATCAAAGAGACTCTTACCAACTCACAAAATTAAGAACACTGGCCAGACATGGTAGCTCATACCTATAATCCCAGAGTTTTGGGATGCTGAGGTGGAAGGATCACTTGAGGCTGGGAGTTCGAGATCAGCCTGGGCAACACAGCAAGACCTCTGTCTCTGCAAAATATTGTTTTTAGTTAGCCAGGCATGGTGATATGTGCCTGTAGTCCCAGCTCTGTGGGAGGCTGAGGCTTGGGGAGGATGGCTTGAGCCCAGAAGTTCGAGGCTGCAGTGAGCTATGATTGTGCCACTGCACTCCAGTCCAGTCGACAGAGCAAGATTCTGTCTCCGGAAATTGTTTTTAAAAAAGAACACCTTCACTAGAGTAAAACTTCATAAAGTTAATTTCAGCTTATTTAACATGGCTTATATTTTAAAGCAATTGTAGCTTCCCGGTGTCTCATATACCTTGTTTTCTTAGATATTAGAAACTTAATAGTACCTAGATTTTATTTTCTTTTTTTAGTATGTAGGGTTTTTTTTTTTTCCCATATTGCTGTCTTCTCTAAGGATACAGTGACCATTTTAAAAGGTGTATGATGGCACAAATTTTATTATTTAATTTTCAAAGCTTTCTTCCCTCCTAAGGGAATCCTATCATTCATACCATGGTAGAGAAGGAATGTTGTATTCTGTCCTACTGAATTTGTCCTACTGGATCAGTTTTATTAATTGTAATCCCTATACCTGGCACCTCTCCACTTAAGATTCTTCAGCTGTGACTTGGGTTTCGACTGGGAAAAGAACAGTGAATAGAAAGAGAAAAGCCACGTCTATTTTGTTTCAGTGTGGAAGTCTGTTGAGTTAGAAATATATTAATACATTTCCATTGTGTTAGGCTGTTCCTTGTTGTGTAACTCTCATTACGTTTTGAGAACCTACGGTTTAAGCCTTTTTCTTCTTTCTCAATCAGAATAGGTATGAAGACTTAGGCAAAGCTCTGATATTTGGTATCTACAAAAGAAGTTGATGGAGAGTTGCTTGTCACTTGGAAGAGCCTTTCTGTAGAAATTTGAACCTTTAACTGTTCTGTAGCTATTATATGAAAGTGCTTTTATTTATTATTATTTTTATTTATTTATTTATTTTTTGAGATGGAGTTTCACTCTTGTTGCCCAGGCTGGAGTGCAATGGCACAGTCTCAGCTCACCGCAACCTCCACGTCCTGGGTTCCAGTGATTCTCCTACCTCAGCCTCCTGAGTAGCTGGGATTACAGGCATGTGCCACCACGCCTGGCTAATTTTGTATTTTTAGTAGAGCCAGGCTTTCTCCATGTTGGTCATGCTGGTCTCGAACTCCCGACCTCAGGTGATCCGCCTGCCTCGGCCTCCCAAAGTGCTGGGATTACTGGAGTGAGCGACCACATCCGGCCTGAAAGTGCTTTTGTTTTTTTACATGTGGTACCACATAGTTTTTCTTGATGTTCCTTAAAGAAACTTTTGAAGAGAGTGCCTAAACATGGGTTTTGGTTGCTATTACAAATTTATTCATATGGCTGTACTTCTGAAAGTAATGTGCATCTTTCTTTTACACTGTTAACAGAAAGGAATTCTGAAATGCAGACTTCATTAGGAATACAAAGTATATTGTCATAGGCATAACAATTCATTCAGCCTTTTAGTAAGGAAAGTAACTGTATGTTGAATTCACCCAAAAGATTTAGATAGTGTTGTAATCATAGTTTTATGTAAGAATACAGTTCTATTTAAAAAGGGAGGCAGTGAATTCAGTTGATGATCTTCTGGGTCATGATACTTCAAGGGGTGGCTTAAGAAGGGAAAGGTAAAGAGCATATAAAATATTCTTCCCCTCTTCAAAAAATTCAAAAATATTTCTGTCTTCAATTTAATTTAAGTCTTACTAAACTTCACTTTTAGAAGTATTCAGACTCTTCATCTAAATATTATAGAGTTTTATTTCTATCTTAAAGATAAATTTGTTTCTTAAAACCTTTTTTTAAAAAAATTTTTTCTCTCGGTGTCTAAACTAAGAATTAAGGTAACTTCTTTCACCAGCCTGTTAACCCTTCCCCTGCCTCTTCTTTTTGATACATGAATTTTGTCTAAGTTTTGGGCCCAGGCTATGTCAATGCGTAGTATACACATCCTATACAGTGTCAGAGTGGAAAAACTGATTTAATTACAAAAGTAGTGTGCCATCTTGTGGAGGATTATGCAATCAGCACAGTCTGATTTATCCTAAAAATCAAAGTAGAAGACAGATATTGCACTTGGGCACTAAAAATAAAAAGCCTATTCCATTGTGCAAAAAGACACTGAGATGTCTTTATATACCTTACATTTCTACATTATTTTTAGTGCATATAAGATGCGTAGATTGGTACTACTGGTAGTCAGTAGCTCCAGGGTTTGTTTTATACTGGTACCAAATTGGTACATGTACTATACCAAAGAATGTGGTTGAATTTTAGTTTTTGTGGCCTAAGTAATGAAAAATAGATTGATTGGTGATTGACTCAGTGTTTTAGAACGAAATTTGTTTGCCATTTCGAACATAGGCCACTTTACCTCCAATCCCTGTCATTCTCAACTCCTTCAGTCAGTCCTGTATGCTGCAAGTTCAGATGTTACCTTGCTACCCCTCTGCCTAAGATCTTCTGTGGCTTCTCCACTGTCTGTGTGGAGTCAAGTTCAAAGTCTTTATCCTGTTATTTAATCCCTTCCATGATCTGGACACACCTGCCTTTTAACCTCCTCTCCACCTCCTACCTATGTGTTCTTTTAAATCAAACAGTGTATTTATTCATCACACAGTTTAACCATTTAATATGCATTATTTAATTTAATTTAATTCTCACAGCAGCTTTATGGGATAGATACTGTATCACATCTTAGAGATTAAGAAACCAATAGTTAAGGAACTGTGTGGTGGTCACATAGCTGTGGTGATAGAGCCAGGATTGTAGCCAAGATCTGCCTGACTAGAGTACTTGTTCATTAAAACACTTTTGACGTGTTTTTCTGTCTCTATACTTTTGCTATTCTTTTTACTCTGTTTGAAAAGCCCTCTTTTTTTTTTGTTCTGTATCCTGCCTTCCTGCTGGTGCATAGGTCAAATACCACTGTCACCATGAAATCTCTTCTGAGTCCCCTCAGCCAGATATACTGTCTTCCCTCTTTTGAACCCTCATGGTGCTTTTTACCTTGTTTATCTTTCTTATGACATTTAGTCTGCCCTGCGTTATGTTGCTCTATTTGCCTTTTGATATTCTTGGCTAGATTGTAAGTTCCTTGAGGATAGGGACTGGGGACTATGTCTTCTTTCTTTTGAATTCTCTAAAGTGCTTTGCGAATTCTCAGTACTCAAAAAGTGTTGAATAAACATTCCTCAAAGTGCTGGGAGAAATGGATAGACACTATAGCCTATATCCCATTCAGAAAAAATATAGAGAAGGGGTGAAGGGGTTGCTCCTTGAAGAGGATCGTACTACCCCAGATGTACATGAATTATTATAGAACCTATAAGCATGAGAATGGGCTTCCATAAACCAATCTGCTACCCTACTGCAAATATTAATGCTTTCTTTTTTGTTTCTACTTCCTTCTCTCTACAGTTCTCTCCAATTATATCCATAATTTTTAAAGGTCTTTGATATCCTTTGTGCATTAAATAATACCTTTTCTGGTGTCTGTTTCTGGATAATAGTTCTTCTTTGCATGACTTAAATAATTAGATGAATTAATTAAAATTTTTGTTACGCATTTTCATTCAGGTATGTCAGAAGGCTCAGTTTCCATCCGATTCATTTAATTTTACTATTAAACTTCAGCTGGGACCACAAAGCTTTCGTGGATAGGAATGACATCTTGGCTTAATTCCATTAGGATGCTTACTGCGTGCCAGATTTTATTTTGCTCAGCTATCAATGAGGCTGTTGTGGAAATGTGGGTTTTCTTTGCTGTGAGAATTTATGCGTACAAAGAGACCTGCTTTTCAGAAAGAACATTGAGAACCCAGAGCCCAAGAGGAAGGGTTATTAAAGTTAATGAACCAGGGTAACCTTATCCAGAGGGTGCCCAGAAACACTATAAAACAAAAGGTCAATTGCTATTGCTATTTTAGTTATATACCCCCTCTCCAGGCTTCAGAATTTAACAGGGTTAATTTCCTTTATAGTGAGGACTTGGCAAATAATTTTTAAGCCAGATGAAAATTCTTTAATTTTTTTTTTCTGTAAAATTATGTGTCTGAGTATTACTGTGTGCCATTTTGGAAACAGAATGTTACTTAACTGATGATAATGGATTGTTTTATAGTTCCAAGATAGGACAGTTTTTTTTTTTTGTAGTTTAAAATAATTGACATTATTTCACACTTATACAGTGCCAAAAGTGTTTTATGTACTGAATTAGACATGTAGTCAGTTACAATATCTTTTTTATTGTACTTAGTAACTACAGAGTGTTTTTCATTTTTATGTATATTTTAAAGGTAGAAATGATGTTCATACTTGACAGCCTTCAGAATGTTTTCATGTAACTTTTTTTTTTTTAGATGGAGTCTCGCTGTGTTGCCCAGGCTGGAGTGCAGTGGTGCGATCTCAGCTCACTGCAGCCTCCACCTCCTGAGTTCAAGTGATTCTCCTGCCTCAGCCTCTTGAGTAGCTGGGATTACAGACGTGTGCCACCATGCCAGGCTAATTTTTGTATTTTTGGTAGAGACGGGATTTCACCATGTTGACCAGGCTGGTCTCAAACTCCCGATCTCAGATGAGCCACCATGCCTGGCCTCATATAACTTATATCTGAAGGACTTGACAACACTGAGAGTTTTGCAGATGAAAAAAACTAAAACCTAGGGAGTTTAAATGACCTGTACTGATCACCCAGTTAGTACTAGAACTCAGTCCTGCTCCAGTGGCCTGTTCTTATCCAGAAAGCAGTGAAGCATTTTTTTATTTCCCATGGTATTTGGGGGATAGAAGAGACAAATCACTTGAAAAATTTACTTAGAGTTTGAAATTATATGCAGATATGACAGAAATCTTGTAGAAGATAGCCTAACTCTGTGAATGGCAAAAGGTTTTCTTAAATAGTCTTCTAGTATTTCCAAGTACACTTTGAATTGTAACCCTGCATGGTGGGATGTAACTTAGATGACAGCTTCCGTATGTACAGGCCTAAAGTGTGTTAGTTAGAGAGTACATGACTTTACAGTTTTCATATAGTGTTTTATTTAACATTAAAAGATAATAATTGGTGGGCTTATACAACTGGTAGACTTAAAACAGTTACAAAGGGGGAAATATTTGAAGAAAGGAAACAACTATTTTTTTTTATTTTTCATTTTTTGAGACAGAGTCTCACACTGTCACCCCAGGCTGGAGTGCAGTGGTGTGATCTCAGCTCCCTGCAACCTCTGCCTCCCAGGTTCAAGTGATTCTCCTGCCTCAGCCTCCCGAATAGTTGGGATTACAGGTGCCCGTCACCACACCTGGCTAATTTTTTTGTATTTTTAGTAGAGACGGGGTTTCACTATGTTGGCCAGGCTGGTCTCAAACACCTGACCTCGTGATCCACCCGCCTCAGCCCCTCAAAGTGCTGGGATTACAGGCATGAGCCACTGTGCCAAATTGGAAACGCACTATTATTGCATGAAGAAGGGGCTGAATGGGGTGGCTCATGCCTATAATCCTGGTACTTTGGGAGGCTGAGGTGGGAGGATTGCTTGAGGCCACAAGTTCAATACCATCCTGGACAACATAGTGAGCCCCTGTCTGTAACCCCCACCCCCACCCCCCCAAAAAAAGTTAGCTGGGCATGGTGGCACATTATTGTAGTCCCAGCTACTCGAGAGGCTGGGGTGGAGGGATTGCTTGAACCCAGGAGGCTGCAGTGAGCCATGATTGCACCACTGCACTCCAGCATGGGCAACAGAGAGAGACCGTGTCTCAAAATAAATAAATAAATAATAAAAATAAAGAAGGATCTATGATACACAATGTTATATGTAAAGATTCATTATTCACTGAACAAGAAAATCAGTTTTGTCAGCGGTAAAGTCTGTGAATATAATAGACATTTCAGAGTCAGAAGAAACCAAATTCTCAAGATACTTAGAATGACTTAAAGGATAATTTCTGATGAGTTAAATGTACCACAATATATCTGGAAAAATTTCTCCCAGTTTTTGTAGGAATATCAAAGCTGTGGATCACTTTTTCTTAAGATATCTAATTTTAACTTAAAGCTAGTTTTAACCATTGTTTTTGATATAGCAATAGAAATTGCCTTTAATATGACTTTTTTCAAAAACAGCTAAATGTTCTTATGCTGTACTTTTACACTATATATTCCTCTGGGGCTTTTATTTTTTAGAATCTGAATTAAAAAATTCCACAGTGGATAAAAAGTGGCTGCATTATTAAAAAGCTGGTAAATGTAAAGTGTTCAAGGCCAAACACAGAAACTCCAAACCAGCTGCACATTAAATTTTTCTGGGATACTTTACAAATACAGACCCATTTTTACCCATTGAAAACCTGTGGAATCAGAATCTTGGGACATGCCTCCTATTTATCTGTATTTTTATAAATCTCTCGGAATAGTGGTTCTGCAGCATCCTTTTCATATATTCATGCCTAGGAAATATTAGTCTAGTATATATTTGAGAAAGTTACCAGGTTAAAATTTTTATTTTAAAATTTATTTAGATGTGGCTTCTTAAGTGGCCTTAGAAACAGCTGGCTAGGTTTGGGTGCTTATGCTTATTTTGTCCTTTATTTTTTTACACATATTTTTCTGATTTTCATAGAGACTGTTTATTTGTTTGGTGGCTGGGATGGAACACAAGATCTTGCTGACTTCTGGGCGTACAGTGTGAAGGAGAACCAGTGGACATGTATCTCTAGAGACACTGAAAAAGAGGCAAGTTCTCAGACTTTTCATACATCTATATTACAGAAGGGGCGTAGATGTGCACTTGTTTTTCGGCATGATTATATTCTTCACTAATGTCTATCAGCAGTAGTAGCAATAGAATTTGTGGTAAACAAGCTTTTTTAAGTACTCTTGAATTTCAGCTTCTATAACTGGCTGTTCAGCTACTGATACACAACCAAATCTGTTTTATAGAGAGAGAGAGAGAGTGAGAAATGGGGATTTTTATATCATTTTGTTTTTAAACTGCTTTAGCCTAGAAATGTAACTGTGTAACTGTCTTTTTTGCTTATGTCTCCACTACCTCTATTCTTATTTTTAACGTTCATCTTATTTTTATTTCTTCTGGAATATTGTGTTTTTGACACTCACTATCTCACTATTTTCGCGCCTGTTATTTTACTATGTGTCAGTTTTCATAAATGATATATATTATCTTTTTTTGGAAGTCTTGCTCTGTCGCCCAGGCTGGAGTGCAGTGGCACCATCTCGACTCACTGCAAGCTCCGCCTCCCAGGTTCATGCCATTCTCCTGCCTCAGCCTCCCGAGTAGCTGGGACTACAGGCGTCTGCCACCACGCCCAGCGAATTTTTTTTTGTATTTTAGTAGAGACGGGGTTTCACCATGTTATCCAGGATGGTCTCGATCTCCTGACCTCGTGATCCGCCCACCTCGGCCTCCCAAAGTACTGGGATTATAGGTGTGAGCCACCGCGCCTGGCTGATACATATTATCTTTAATAAAAATTGTATATATGTATGCATGTACATATCTGTGTATGCACATATACATAAAGCATTTCCATAGTGAATAAGATGGCTTAGGTTTATGGCTTTGAATTAAGTGCATGATTATATCCTGGAATAAAGTAAATATTAATTCATTTATTATTTTTTTCAAATCTTTATAGAACATTTTAATTGCACTCTCCATTTAAACTGTTTCAGGATATAAAGTGACAAATGAACTATAACAAAACAGTAGGAGCCTCAAATGAAAAGGAGATAAAAAGGCCTAATTCATAACCCACTGATTTTGATCTAGGAAGGCCATTTCCAAAGATCTAGTGCTGTGTCGTTAATCCTGGGGAACTAGGTTCTTGCTTACTCTGAAACTATGTTAATAAAAACTGTCCAGGGATTAATCACTGGACAGTTTTTATTTTTTCAAATAGATGTTGAAATTCTGATTTACTTTTCTTACCCCGGGAAAGTATGTGTAAGTGGCCTTCCTTTTTCAGTATTGAAGTACTGTTTTCTGAAATGATTATTTCTGTCTTCAACAACAAAAGACAAATCTTAAATAAAAAAAAAACAACTAACTTTTTTCTACTACAGTACTGTAAATCTAAGGCGATGACATCTGTAATTATTCTTGTGTTAAGCCTAGGTTTCATCCTAAAATCCTCCCTCTTCTTCAGTGAATGTGTCTAATTAGTGCCTAAGATCCAACAGTTCTCCAAGTGCCTGGCGTGATCCAACAGGTCATCCAATACCACATTTCAAATGTCTTTTCCTCTCCATTCCTTTTAGCAGTTTTTTCAACTTTATGGTTTCTTACGCTTTTTGTATCTCCATTGTTGACCTATTCTGTGTTCACCAACAGTCTTTAAAAAGCATATTTGGGCTCGGTGTGGTGGCTCACACCTATAATCACAGTACTTTGGGAGGTCAAGGCAGGAGGACTGCTTGAAGACTGGAGGTGGAGACTGCAGTGAGCCATTACAGTGTCATTGCCTCCAGCCTCGGTGACAGAGCAAGACCCTATCTCAAAACAAAAACAAGGCCGGGCACAGTGGCTCATGCCTGTAATCCCAGCACTTTGGGAGAGTGAGGCCAGCAGATCACCTGAGCTCAGTAGTTTGAGACCAGCCTGACCAACATGGTGGAACCCCATCTACACTAAAAATAGAAACTAGCTGGGCATGGTAGCAGGTGCCTGTAATCCTAGCTACCTGGGAGGCTGAGGCAGGAGAATCCCTTGAACCCAGGAGGCGGAGGTTGCAGTGAGCCGAGATGGCACCACTGTGCTCCAGCCTGGTCGACAGAGTGAGACTCTGTCTCAAAAAAAAAAACAAAAAAAAACAACCAAAAACAAGTCCCCCAAATACCATATTTGATCCTGTGACACCTCTGCTTAAACCCTGTGGTTAGCTTCAGCCTTCGTTTCAGTTATCGTTTACACTGTTTATTACATTACAAGCACTCACAAACTTCAGTGGCATATAGTAATAAGCATTTATTTGCTCATGAGTCTACAAGTTGGCTCGGTCATTCTTTTGGTTTGGCCGGGCTCATTCATTTGTCTAGGAGTCAGCTATCTGTCAGCTGGTCTAGTGTGGTTTCAGCTGGGACTGCCTGGCTCTGTTTTATATAGGCTAGCCGGAGCTTGTTCTCATGGCAGGTGCTGGGCTGCAAAGGGGATGAAGTAGACATGAACAATCCATCAATTTTTTTCTTGCCCTGATAGGAAAAAGCAATCATGTAACCAAGTCCAGAGTCAGTTGGTGCAGGATACTATTGAAGGGCATAGATACAGGAAATTGTAAATAACAACAACAATAATAAAACAATTTATTTATCTCACTTCCTTTTGCTTAGAGTAAAAACTCGAAATTTCTCATCAAGATTTGCTACTCAATTACTTTTCCAGCCTCATCTCCCATGTGCCAGTTAAAGTTGCTGGAATTATTCAACTTTCTCGCCTGTGTCCTTTGGCAATGTTGTTTTCCTTGTTTGGAATTAACAGAGGGAGGATCTCCCCCTAACTTTACCTAATAAATACCCACTTATTCTTTAAAACTCAGTTCAGACTTCACTTTCTCTGTAAAGCCTTTCTTGAACTTGCCAAGCAGAATTAAAAGCTTCCTTTGATGTGCTCACTTAACCCCTTTTAATACTTGAATGGCTTACTATAATGATTGGTTTATATTCATGTTTCCCTATCTGAATTCCTTAAAGGCGTGAATCATATTCTTTAAAATGTATGTATTTTAAGGATGTGCACGTTCTTACTCTTTAGTGAGTAAGTAGGTGAGGTAAGTTAAATGAGAAATTAATACTAGAGAAAAGGGAACGATAAATACAAAATCCAGAGAGGGTAGGGGGTTTAAAGGTAATATTAAATGTTATTCTTCTAAAGCTTGGTATGGGTAGGTAACTTCATTCCGTTATTTTTTTATACCATATACATATGTTGTAAGTAATATTTATAATGCAATAAGTAATTATTTTAAAACTCATGCTGGAAAAATATAGAGATTATTTTGATGAGAGCACTTTCTGTTAGTTCAAAGTCAGTAGAGATGAGTAAAGTGGTGATTCAGTACTGGAGCTCAGATTTATTATAGTTAATTAATAGACTCCTAAAAACCTCCGCCTCCCGGGTTCAAGCAATTCTCCTGCCTCAGCCTCCCAAGTAGCTGGGATTACAGGTGCCTGCCACCACGCCTGGCTAATTTTTGTATTTTTAGTAGAGACAGGGTTTCATCATGTTGACCAGGATGGTCTCGATCTCTTGACCTCGTAATCCACTGGCCTCGGCCTCCGAAAGTGCTGGGATTACAGGCATGAGCCACCGCGCCTGGCCCTCAAGTGGCATTTTTGTATAGTTTTCTAAATCTCTTTAATGTTTGGCTCAATAAAAGACATCTGGATTCATATGCTTCTTTATTCAGTTGCTGTATCAGAAAGTCATGCAGCCTCTGGAAATGTTCACATATACTCATAAGAGAATAAGAGTGAAAAGACAAATTTTTTTGTTAGTCATGTAAAAATAACTTTGGACCTTATAGACTCCCTTGAAGTACCTAGGAGACCCCAGACCACACTGAGAACTGCTGCTTTAATCTAATCCACAGTTCCTATTCAGATATAGACAATTATCCCAATAATGCCCCAGTAATGTTTTTTATAGGCATCCCTTGTCACTCTGCATCCCCAGCCCAGAATTTAGACCATGATCATGTATTGCTTTTTGGTGTCATGCTTCTTTAGTCATCTTTAGTCTAGAATAGTTCCCTAAACTTTCTTTGTCTTTCTTGACTTTGATGATTTTTAAAGAGTACAGGGCAGTTGTTTTTTAGAATGTCCTTCAGCTGGGTTTGTATGTTTTCTTAGGATTGGATTTAGATGATATATTTTTAGCAAGAATAACCCATAGATCACATTAGCATCTCCTCAATATATCATATCAGGAGACATATTACGTCAGTTTGTCTGATATTAGCTTCAATCACTTGGTTAAGGAGATGCCCACCAGATTTGTCTAATTTATAATTAATAAGTAATTTATATGGAGACATTTCAAGATTATGAAAATATGCCATTACTCATCCATTTGGATGATCCTTTTATCATCCATTAATGAAACTTAAAGCTTTTCCCAAAATGGTTATACCATTTTATACTTTGCCTGCAATGTATGAGATTTCTGGTTACTGCCTATCTTCTTGGCCCATTGATTTGCTTTGGCACCTTGGCCAAAAATCAATTGATCATGTAAGTATATATCTCTTTTTGTACTCTGTTCTGTTCTATTATATTTTGGTCTCTTCTTAACCAATATGACACTCCCTCGATTACTGTAGCTTTATAGTAATTCATGAAGTCAGGTGATATATAAATTTTAGAATCATCAGTTTCTAGAACTGTTGGGATTATGATGGGAATATGATAAATCTATATATTAATTTGGAGCAAATTGGTGGGTTTCATTTTGTCGTTTGATTTTTTTTTTTTTTTTTTTGAGACAGAGTTTTGCTCTTGTTGCCTAGGCCGAGTGCAATGATGCAATCTCGGCTCACTGCAACCCCCTTCTCCCAGGTTCAAGTGGTTCTCCTACCTCAGCCTCCTGAGTAGCTGAGACTACACCGAGTAGCTGAGACCCACCTGGCTAATTTTTGTATTTTTAGTAGAGATGAGGTTTCACCATGTTGGCCAGGCTGGTCTCGAAATCCTGACCTCAGGTGAGCCACCCACCTCAACTTCTCAAAGTGCTGGGATTACAGGCATGAGCCACTGCGCCTGGCTGCAAATTGGTGTTTTAATGATATTGGATCTTTCTACACCATGAACATGGTTTAGTCTCCATTTATTTTAGTCTTCATTATCTCTCAGCACTCTTAAGAGTTTTCAGTTTAAGAGGTCTATGATATTTTCGTTAACTTGATATCAGTGTATTTTGCTTTTTGTGCTATTATAATGGAATTTAAAAATTTTTTACTTTCCATTTGTTGGCTGGTAATATAGAGAAATACAATTGGTTTGTTAATATTGCCTTCGTATCATGTCACTTTAAGTCTACTTATTTCTAATAGCTTCTTTTTTATTTCTTAGAGTATTTTAAAGAAGCAGTCATTTTTCTTCTTTCTGTTCTCTTTTCCTTCATTATTTTATTTTTTGTTTGTTTGTTTGAGACAGAGTCTCACTCTGTTGCCCATGCTGGAGTGCAGTGACATGATCATGGCTTGCTGCAGCCTCGACCTTCTGGGCTCAAGCAATCCTTCTACCTCAGTCTCCCCAGTAGCTGGGACCACAGGCGCGTGCCTCCATGCCCAGCTAATTTTTAAATTATGTGTAGAGATAGGATCTCTGTATGTTGAACATGCAGAGGAGTCTTGAACTCCTTAACTCAACGAATCCTCCCGCCTTGGCCTCCCAAAGTGATGGGGTTACAGGCATGAGCCACCAGGCCCAGCCTTTATTTTACTTTTTAATGCCTTCCTTATTGCACTGACTTGAACTTCCAGAGCAATGTTAAATATAAGTGGTGAGAAAAGACATCCCTGTCTTGTTTCATATCTAAGCAGGAGAGTGTTCAGTATGTCATCATTAAGAAAAATTAAATTTCGTACATGTTATCAGATTGAAAGTCTTTCTATTCCTATTTTGCTATGAGTTTTGATCATGAATAGGTGATGAATTTTACCAAATGCTCTTTTTACATATGTATTGATATAATTGTGTTTTTTCTTCTTTATTCTGTTAATATGGCAGATTATCCTGATTGATTTTCAGATGTAAAATCAACTTTACATTCCTGGGATAAATACCTTTTTGTTGTAAAATATTCTTTTCATATATTGCTACTGCTGTTTGGTAATATTTTGTTAAAGATTAGTTTTGTCTATGTTCATAAGGGGTCCTAGCCATCTGTAAATGATTTCTCCACCTCTTCCCCATTTCTTCCTCCTTCTTCCCCTTCTCTTCCTTCTCCTTTGTAATATTATTTGGTTTCAGTGTTATGTTGGCCTCATAAAATAAGCTAGGAATGGAAGAGAATGTGGATAAACAGTAGAGTTTTTTTTTCCCTTGATTTTCTGAAAAATTTTGTCTAAAACTGATACCATTTTTTTCCTTAAGTGCTTGATATAATTTACCAGTGTAGATATCTGGGCAATTATGAATTCAGTTTTTCAGTATGTGTAATTCCTTCAGATTTTCCTCTTTCATCTCGTCATCTTGATAAGTTAGGTTTTTTAACAAATTATGTCTGTTTCATCTACATTGTCAGATTTTACCTATGTTTTTGATAGTATTCTCTCTCTTTTCATTTCTAGGAAGTCTGTAGTGTTAATCTTGCTTTCATTTCTGGTACTGGCAATTTGTATTTTCCCTCCCTTTGTAAAAAATTAGTCTGCCAGTGGTTTATAATTCTATCAGTCTTTCAAAGAACCAACTTTGTTAATTTTCTCTATTTTTTTTCATGTTTTCTATTCTATTGATTTATCTTTATTTCTTTTTTCTTGGCATATAACTTGGTCATCATTTTAATATTATTTGTGCTAATTTAGTTGAAGCAAGAAGTTCTATTATTCTCTTATTAAAATTTCAAGTTTTACACTCTATGCATTATGGCATAGATTTATTATATGTTACTCCGTCTTTGTTTTTGAGATTATTTATGGAGGCAATCCTTTCTTAAATCAAATTTTCACCTTATTTGCTGAAGATATTCTTTGACAAAAAATATTTTAAAATAAGTTTGAAAATAATTAGTATGAATATTAAAGTGTACATTCACATCAACTTCATTGTCAAAATACTGTTCTTCCTGCCTAATATTCCTTCATTTCACTTAATTAATACTGCTAGATTACTCTTCTTAGAATACTGCCTTTTTATGTTATATCTTGCTTTAGAAACCACCAATGGTTCTTTATTGCCTACAGGATCATAAATTGTCTCCTCTGTCAGTCATTCATCAGGCTTTCTATGTCCACTTTATACATCAATTCTGTTATTTCTGCAGGAAGAACTCTTCATCTCAGTCATAACTGCATAGACTCTATTAACAAGTATATTTTTGCCTTTGTTTTTCTTCTAGAAAAAATAATCTGAAATTGTGAAAGAGCCCAGTTTTTGGCTCTGGTACACAAGGGCGTAGATTTGCTATCTTACTTCCTAGTTTTGTGACGGTGGACTCTGTGAAATGGTGATAATATTTCCATACGGGGTTGTTATAAGGATTAAATGGAACACACACATACACAGTAATAGTGTAAACAGAACTTGAGAGTTGTTTAACAAACATTAGTTTCCTTTCCTTTCCCCTTTTCAGCTAATTAAACCCTATGCAATTGAAGTTCTTTTTCCCCGATGAACCCTTTTGACTATACTACAATATTTTTTATGTTTTATTGGGTCCTGTGATACAAGTGATACCAGCTAATTAATTTATTGATAATATACTGTTCTTAATAGTATTCCCTATTTATTTACTGTAGCTGTGCTATTTATTCAATCAGGAAAATTAATTTTGCAATGTAAAGGATGGATAAAGAAGTGATAGACTTGGATTCTTATTAGTTTCTGTCACTAGCTTATTAAAGGTATCATCCTGGTCTTATATTTCCTTGCTAGACTTGTATTTTCTCCTCTTTAAAAGGAGAAAACTAGAGATTTTATTTTTTTTATTTTTAATTTTTATTATACTCTTAAGTTCTAGGGTACCTGTGCACAATGTGAAGGTTTGATAGATAGGTATACATGTGCCATGTTGGTTTGCTGCACCCATCAACTCATCATTTACATTAGGTATTTCTCCTAATGCTATCCCTCCCCCGACCCCCACCCCTCGACAGTCCCTGGTGTGTGATGTTCCCTGCCCTGTGTCCAAGTGAGTAAACTAGAGATTTTATTGATGTTTCTTCTAATTTTGAAATTCACTGATTCTAAATATTCTTGGAGTACCTCTTTTGTGCTAGATTCTGATGAGAAATACAAAAATGTTCAAAAAGACCAAACATGTCTTAAAGTAGATTGTCATGTAATAGAGAATTGAACTCTGCACAAATGACTAAAATGCAGTGCAGTATATGGTAGAAACCATATAGATGTTATAAACAGAGTGCCATAAGCTGCAGTGTAGTTCATCTCATCTTTCCTGGTAGATTTTAAGCATTTCTAAGGTAAGATTTCTGTCTCCTACTGCTTACTGCTTTTGCTTTCCTTTAGAGAGTTAAGCCTAGTGTTGGACTCATATTGGTTGACTTGATGTGAGTTTCTGAGAAACCTTTTAATGAAAGGTAATAAAAAATGGCGTTTAATTTTTCTATTATTCTTTGATTTTTTTTTTTGCTCTTTCATTTATTTATTTGTTTGTTTGTTTATTTATTTATTTATTTTCTCTCTCTCTCTACAGAATGGTCCTAGTGCCAGATCGTGTCATAAAATGTGCATTGACATTCAACGGAGGCAAATCTACACATTGGGGCGTTACTTGGATTCCTCTGTGAGGAACAGCAAATCTCTGAAAAGTGACTTCTATCGTTATGACATTGATACAAACACATGGATGTTACTAAGTGAGGATACTGCTGCTGATGGAGGGCCGAAATTGGTGTTTGATCATCAGGTTTGATGCACAGTTAAATATATGATGGAATTAATCAGTGCTTAGTGATTCTTGCAATTAGAGTTTATGTTAGATGTTATGCTGAGTTGTCCAGTAGTGCTTTCCATGACAAATATCTATGATAGTAATAATAATTGTTGTTTCAGTGGGTATAAAGTTATTCTTTAAATTTTTTTCTCTTGTTTGTTGCAGGGTAGAATATGAAGATCTCAGGACATAGACTGTTGATTTATAGAAACTTTAGAGAGTAGATGGAGCAATATTAGGAAAAACAAATTTAGTTTTATAATACATATGCATAAATCAACAATAACAACTTACCCTTTTAATTATATTTCTTATTCTACATTCCTGTGAGAAATGGAAATCACTTTATAATGAACTAGATGAAATCTAGAGCTTTTCTTCCAGTTAGAGTGAAATATATTTTGTTTTGTTTATAGTCACAAAATTGTATAAACCTAGAGGGGAATTTGACATACTAGATTAAACTCAGCACCAATAGAAATTATACAATAATGTTGTAGACTAGAAGACTGAACATAGCCTCATTGTAAGCCATTTTAATATTAATATACATGTAGCTCTCATTAGCACCATCATTGTCATTATGATTGTTACCTGTCTTTGAATACTTATTCCATACAAATTCAATGTAGGTCAAAAAAGACAGTAACCATTTTGAATTCCATAAGCAAGTTTTTACCTGGCTCAACCAACGTCCAAAGTTTTTTTTGATGTATTGAGGAGAAAAAGACTTTAAAAATCTGTAAGTCTGTATTGATGAACATAAATTATCTAGTATTTGGGAAATGGGAGGTGGTGCTAGAATTATGACAAAACTTAAGTGAGACCTAAAATCTTATCTAGGGCTTAGAACCCAGGGTCTTCATTTATTGTGTCTTTATAGATTTTTGTTAATTATTTGCTTTTAAACTATCCTATTGCCATATTTCTATTAACATATAATTGTTATGGGAGAATGGTAAGGAGAGGAAGAGTGAGTTATGCCTGTGAAGTTAAGTGGTAGGTAGAAAATCAAAACTAGTATTCTTGGAAATACTACCCAGCTTAAATTTGGAACTTCTGTTGGCTCTATTTAACTGAGCTCCACAGAGCTATGCACATCCCTGCTGACACCCTCAATGTTCTTCACGTGGAAAATAAGCATGCCAAGAAAAGTTAGGCTGGTTCTGATCTTTTAAAAACATCAGCAGATAATATTGTTAGGGAACAATTTATTCTCTTGTTCCCAAATGGTTACGTATTTCTTTTACGAAAGATGCTGATGTCTTTTTTTTTTTTACAGGTTGAAAAAAGAATAGCTTAGGAGTAGCACATAGAGAGTTCTTGTGTGTGGCCTTTGTTTCTCTTGACTTTTATAAAATAGGATGTTTCTTGAAAGCTGGGTGCTGTTAAATAATGCATGGTTTTCAACTGGTTAGATGGTACAGCAGAACACTGGGGGTGAAGAAACAAGGATTTCAGTACTAATTCAGCCAACAACTAGCCCTGTAACAGTGAGCAAGTAATCTGTATACTCCTGCATTTGCTATTCTATTTCATACAAATAAAGCTAAAAGTTAGAACTTACACTTGTAGTGTTTATGACACTCCAAAAATAGCTTGTGGTGTTCATGACAATTTAGGATTTAACACAGTGTTCAAATTTGATAAAAATATGAGAAAGCTATACGATACAAACATGCTTAAAAGCTATTTGCCATTTTTAATTTTAACATATTTAAAAAATAAAATTTGAAGACATCTGGATTTCTTAAGAACATAGTGGCAGTTTAGTTCTCAAGCTTTCCTTGATGTTGCTTTGTGTGGTTTTCCAGGAATAATGGTAATCAAGCAAAAAGATTTAAACACACACACACACACACAGTCTCTCTCTCTCAGCAAAACCAAGAGCTAGAGTAAACCTGTAACTCCCAATGCCTTGTAAGTTTAGCCAAAAACAACTAAAATACTCAGAACTTTTGTTGAAGCCCACAACAGTATAATAGGGAGACCTGGGAAAGCAAAGGGAGCCTAGCAGTTGTATGTCACAGTGAGAAGTGTCAGGGACAGGGCACAAATTGCACCCAGGGCAGCCACTAGAAGAATCAGTGAATTAACATGTGCAAAGTACCCAGAAAGATCCAGAGGTGATATGTGTCAGAAAGCATTATTTTGTAAAAGTGAAGGAAACACAGTGGGAATGATGGCTTCTTTTGCAATGGCCAGTAAGAAACTTGGGGAGCTCAAAGCTTGAGATCAGCCCTGTAAGCCAGATGAGAGTCATAGAATTAGAGAAGGTATGGCTTCACCGGAAGTGCCATATTTTGAAGGAGCCATTCAATTCAGTAGCAACAGAGGAAGGAGTTCTTGAGCAAGAACATCCACCTTCTATAGAAATCCTCTGTGAAGTTATCTGGTCCAGGGAAATTCAACTCAATTACATATGAAAAACTAAAAAGCAATAAATAACAAAGCTTTAGAGAGACATTCTAAAGAAAAACAATAAAAAGAAAAATAACAATAAATGAAAGTTATATCCCAGTACATTACCCCTTTCAGAAATGAAGACTTATCTACAAAGAGCGTAAAGAAGAATAGGTAATGATCATATAGCATAGGAATAAGATAAAACAAAGAGGTAAAAATGATTAGCCAGGGAAGGTAGGCAGAGGAGAGCCAACATATGTATATAACTGGAGACTTTAAAGAAGAAAGCCAAAACAATGGAAAAAACAAATATTTATCAATTGAATTCAAGAACATTTTCCTGAAGAAAGATTTTACTCCGCATGTCAAATGGGCATACTATATTCAGAAAAAGTTGACCCAAATACTTAACTCTAAGACGTATATTAATAACACTGACTATAAAAGATAAGAGATAATTTTATAGCAAGTAGACAAAATGATCAAGTCACCTATAAGAGAACTAAAATGAGACTGGTACCAGATTTCTCTACATCTACTTTCAGTGCCAGGAGATAATAGAGCAACATCTTAGAAGACATTCAAGAAAAGACAGTGTGAGCCAATAATTTTATATCTAGCCAAACTGTCCTTCAAGTATAATCACTTTTTATGGAAATTACTAGAAAATGGAAAGTGAGCTAGCCAAGAAGTAGCAGGAAAAACTTCAGTTGAAGAATTGAAGATCTCAGCTCACTGATATTCTCACTGGGTCATGAGGCATTTTTGGAGGTTTGTAGAAGGGAGGGTGGTAGGTTGGACAACATTGGATACTTAGAAGCCTTTATAGCAATATCTTCACATTTTGTGAGGAGAAGATTATTTTGAACCCAGCCAAACCCTTACCAATCTTGTATTCCTGTGATGAGTAAAATAAAGTCATTTTCAGGTTCAAAAAATAATTTTTCCCAGGAAAATAAGTGGTTATCCACTATTTTGATTTTAAAAATTAAATATCTAACTCCTGACATAATAAATGAATAGTCTTTCAACTTTTGGCTTTAAAGATTTTTTTAAGTCTTTGATGGAAAAGACATTATCACACAGAGTTTAATAAGTTTACTAGCTTTTCAGAAATTTTTTCGGAGAGTAAAAATGACAAAACAAATCAAAAGAATGGAAATCGAATATTAAAAGGTTTCTTGGTTTAAACTGGTGTGCTAGGAAGAACTACTAAGATAAAGATGTTTATACTTCAGCCCTGCAAACAAATGAGAATAAACCACATCAAAATTAAGCTTGAATATTCTCAAAAAGAAAGAAACTCTCTTTGTAGCCATACGAAGTAGAAAGGTAGGGGGTTGGTAACAAAGATTGGCCATTAGTATGAATCTGTGAGTTAATAAAAAATGGAAATAGACTCATTTAATGTGAGTCCCTAAAGATTTTCAGCATAGTTCCCAGATATTTGGAGTGGTTGAGTCTGAAGTGCTTCAGAAACGGAAATGTGACCCAGCTCCAATGAAGCCCTCAGCGGAGGCAGTGGATGGGGCCAAACTGAGTTGTTTTCAGCAGTGTGCTGATTTTAACTGTATGATCATTTTAAAAAATAGGAATACTTCCAGACATCTTTGTTTTTCAACCATGTTTACCAAGATTTCACCCTTGGGGAATAGATTTTCATCTTAATTTATGGAAGTCTTTGAGAAACCTGGGAAATGGCTAATGAGGTAGATCTTTTTAGTGGTAGATAAAAATTAGGAGATGTTAGAATCTTTTTAATAATAACTACAGTTTTTTAAAACAACATTTAAAGTTATGAAAATAGCCAGGCACGGTGGCTCATGCCTGTAATCCCAGCACTTTGGGAGGCTGAGGCAGGTGGATCACCTGAGGTCGAGAGTTCAAGACCAGCCTGACCAACATGGAGTAACACCATCTCTACTAAAAATACAAAATTATCCTGGCGTGGTGGCATATGCTGGTAATCCCAGCTACCCAGGAGGCTGAGGCAGGAGAATTGCTTGAACCTGGGAGGCAGAGGTTGTGGTGAGCCAATCTCATGCTGTTGCACTCTAGCCTGGGCAACAAGAGTGAAACTCTGTCTAGGAAAAAAAAAAAAAAAATATGAAAATAGCCTTTTGTTTAAAAAAATACATAAATAGCAGAAGCAATCTGGTAGGAGAATTGAACATCAAATGGTTGGGTTTTATTTTAGCAAAACATAGATGTTTTGTGTACACAATTTATTCTTTATGTAAATGCCACTTACGTTCAACAGCTAATTCCCAACTTGGATTTATGTGTTATTTGAAACAGAATTTGATTCTTATTGTCTCGTGACAAATGGCTGTTTTCTCACACATTTTTATGAAAAGTTATAATCTTGAGTTGAAAGAATGGAAGAATAAAGCTTGACTTTTAAACATGAAGTGTATAGCTTAATTCAAAGAAAATTAAATAGTGCTATGTTAAAAGTAGGCAGAGTTCTTCACACTGTAGAAGTCAGTCTGGAGACTTGATTGTTGTAAATGTCCTTTTGTTTGTTTGTTTTACTGTTTTGTAACATAATCTGAAGGGTTTTATAAAAATAAATGCAGAGAGGTGAATTTAGCTTCACCACTCTTATTTGCATATCTGATCGTTTAATAAATGGTAGTAATATTAATAGGATGCTTGCCTAGAATGAAAGAAGGGAATTTTTATAAGGAGGGTATGATCACTATTCACCCAGAATATAAGTATTCACTCTTACATATAAATCAACGCCTCATGTATCATTGGTTGATTTTGATAAAAATTATGCAATTTCAAGAAAGCAGAAAGCTCTTTATTTCAACATGTTTTTACCCTCACTGACAAAAATGACAACTTGAAAAATTATTTAGAAACTTGCATATGATAATCAGGGGTGGTATTTAGTGTCATTAGGGACAAAGTTTAGGGTTTTTTTGAGAATGTAAAACTGTACATGTTGGTTTTGTTTTAGCACATATGACAGGAACAAACTAAAACTATTCAATCTGTTGCCTTGTTCTGATAGATGTGTATGGACTCAGAAAAACATATGATCTACACTTTTGGTGGTAGAATTTTGACTTGTAATGGCAGCGTAGATGACAGCAGAGCCAGTGAACCACAATTCAGTGGCTTGTTTGCTTTCAACTGTCAATGTCAAACCTGGAAACTTCTTCGAGAGGACTCCTGTAATGCTGGGCCTGAGGACATCCAGTCTCGAATAGGACACTGCATGCTATTCCACTCAGTAAGAGCATTCTGTACATTGCGTAAATGTTATTTTGTCATGTATATCTAGATAGGAAAAGAAGTGGTGAAATCTAATTCTTTAGGAAGAGATTAGTGTAGCAATGACAGAGAAAGACAAAACTTCTTTAACAGTGAACTGTTTGCTAATTATGAGACTTTTCCCATCAACCTGTTAATTCCTAAATAGTTACTACCTGGCTACCAACCTGGGCAATCTTATGACTAATTTCTCTGCTTATGTAGATTTTGTAGCTATGTTCCTTTCTTATGCCTTTCTACTTATGTCTCTTAGTAATTAGAAGGACAATTTCTTACTCTGTTCTTATTTTCCCTTCTGCTATTCTCCATTAAGTACAAAGAATTTAAGATTTGATTTTATAGAATTAGAATTTAAATGTATCAGCAATGGTCAGGAGCAGTGGATCACTTGATTCCAGAAGTTTGAGACGAGCCTGGCCAACATGGCGAAACCCCATCCCTAGTAAAAATACAAAAATTAGCCTGGCGTGGTGACCTGTGCCTGTAGTCCCAGCTACTTGGGAGGCTGAGGTGGGAGAATGGCTTGAACCCAGAAGGCAAAGGCTGCAGCAGTGAGCCAAGATCATGCCACTGCACTCCAGCCTGGGTGACAGAGCAAGATTCTGTCTCAATAATAATAATATAATAATAATAATAAATGTATCAGCAAAACCAACATACAGACTTTATTTTAACCTTTTCAAATGTTCTAATGAAATCTTGGTGTTCTTTCTGTGAACACAGCTTTAAAACAATGTCATGAAATATTTTAAACATGTTCTTTAACATGTATTTTACACATGTTTTTCTCTCTACAAAGTGGACAGGATAATATAATACATTTTTGTGTGCTCATTGTTTCAACAGTTATCAATAGTCTGTTCATTTTTCATACAGCACTTTAATTTCATTCATTTTCTTGATGTTTCTTTGATTTTTAAGTTTATGCTTAAATTTTATTGTGCTGGAGTATTTTTAAAATTTTTATTCCTTTTCTACAACATCTTGTTATAGCATGTGCTGTAGTGTTTTAAAGCAGATCCCAGATACTGTATCATTATACTTGTAAATACTACTATAGTGTATAATTCTAACAGATAAGGACTTTTTAAAAACATAATTACAGTTGGGTGTGTTGGTGCACTCCTGTAGTCCCAGCTACCCAGGAGGCTGAGGATTGCTGGAGCCCAGTTCTGGGCCACATTGCACTGTGCTGATCAGTTGTTCATACTAAGTTTGGCATCAGTATGGTTACCTCCCAGAAGCGAGGGACCACCAAGTTGCTTAAGTAGGGGTGAATTGGCTATGTCAGAAACAGAGCAGGTCAAAACTCCCATGCTGATGAATAGTGGGATTGCGCCTGTGATAGCCACTGTGCTCCAGCCTGGGCAATACAGCAAGACTCTATCTCTTTAAGAAAAAAAAAAAAGAAAAAGAAAAAAGAAAAAGGAAACATAACTGCAATATCATTATCAACCAAATAAAAGCAGTTCTTTAATATCATTTAATATTCTATCTGTGTTCTTTTTTTCTAGTATACTGAAAAATACCTTTACTTAGTTGTTTTATTTAAGTCAAGATTCAAAAAATGGTATTTTGCATTTGGTTGTTATGTTTCTTACATTTTTAAAAAAATTGTAATAGTACTCTTTCCTCCCTATTCCCTATTCCCCCCTACACACAACCCACTAAGTGAGACATTTGTGCTCTAGAATCTCCCACATTTCCAGTTTTGATTTTGATTTTATCTTCATAGTGTCATTTAATGTGTTCCTCTTTCATGTTTCCTGTAAACTGGTCATTGCACTCAGAGGCTTGATTTTAGATTCACTATCTATTTTGGGGGGCCGGGGAGAATGTGCAAGAATACTTCATAGACACTCTGACTGCAAAATATGAAGAGGCATTTAATAACTGGTTGTCATACTTTTAATGATGGTTAATAGGTTTGGGTGTTATTAGCCTGACTGATCAATTATAAAGTTTTCTTTCAAACTTTTACCTAATCGTTTTTGTAGCCATTCATTACCTAAATTTCGTTAGGATGTGTAAGACGGTGATTTTTCTAATGATGTCATTTCCTCTGCATTTGTTAAGTGTGTGATTCTCCTATTACGGGGGAAAAAAAAACAAAACTTCCTCTCATTAACTTTTTGGTTACCCTGAAATGTAAAGCATACTGAATAGGCAGTATAAATGTTTCATTGTTTTTCTTTATTGATTTTCATATTAATGAGTTAACTTTGAGGCTCCAAAGTTAACCAATGATATGTATACAAAAATTTTATTATGAAGTATTTTACATATCTGATGTGTTTCTATCCAATGCTGTCATTCTTCTTCTTTTATTTTGAGACGGAGTTTTGCTTTTGTTGCCCAGGCTGGAGTGCAATGGTGGAATGTTGCCTCACTGCAACCTCTGCCTCCCAACTTCAAGCAATTCTTCTGCTTCAGCCTCCCAAGTAGCTGGGATTACAGGCATGCACCACCACGCCCGGCTAATTTTTTGTATTTAGTAAAGACAGGGTTTCGCCATGTTGGCCAGGCTGGTCTTGAACTCCTGACCTCAGGTGATCCACCCGCCTCTGCCTTCTAAAGTGTTGGGATTACAGGCATGAGCCACTGTACCCGGCCACTTTCTTGGTGCTCAAATTTTTCTCTTTGGCTAGTAGGAGCACCCCCCACAACATATTTATGTATCTTTTTTTGTAAGAGAAAAATGAAATCGTGAGTTCATACTGATATGTCTGATTCAAATAAAATATTTTTTATCTTAATGTCTTCTATTTTGTAACTTTATATCTTTTCTTTTTACCCCAACTGGAGCACAGATCGTAGCTCACTACAGCCTTGAATGTCAGGGCTCAAATGATCCTCTCACCTTAGCCCCAAAAGTAGCTAAAACTACAGGTGTGTACCACCACACCTGGGTTTTGAGAAGTAGTAGTAGTAGTAGTAGAAGTAGAAGTAGAAGTAGAAGAAGTAGGAGTAGAAGTAGAAGTAGAAGTAGAAGAAGTAGAAGTAGAAGTAGAAGTAGTAGAAGTAGAAGTAGAAGTAGTAGAAGTAGAAGTAGAAGTAGAAGTAGTAGAAGTAGAAGTAGTAGAAGTAGAAGTAAAGACAGGGCCTTGCTATGTTGCCCAGGCTGTCTCAAGCAATCCTCTCACCTTGGCCTGCCCAAATGCTAGGACTACAGGTGTGAGCCACCATGCCTGGCCTATTTTTGTGTCTTTTAAGGTTAAAATCCTGCTTCATAACATTACTTGCTTTGTCTGTCTATAATAGCTTTCACAGTAAAAAAAACTAACAACAGGATCACTGAGTGCTGTTTAACGTTGCTTTCTGATTATTTTTCTGTTTAGGATTTAGACTTCTAGGGATGGGTAGTCAAAAAGTATGTATTAAAATCATTAGAAATACTATTTCTGTGTCTGAGTATATCTTTATATACAGATAGGTTTATTTGTTGGATTTTTTTTTGCCCAAATTTTAGATTTTTTTTTGAGTTAATTTTGTCTTCTAATTAAATAAAAGCATATACATGGTTCTAAAGTCAAAACCATACGTCAAGGTATTATTTTTGGAGAGGTCTTCCTGCTCTGTTCCTGCCACTATAGGTAACTGTCTTTTATTAGGCTTTGGTTTATCCTTCCTTTGTTTTTCAAAAAAAGAAGCAATCTCTATTCTCGCTCTCGCTTGCGTGCTGTCTCTCTCACTTTTCCCCTCTCTCACATTCTCTTTCCCTCTCTCCCCCTCTTTTTGTCTGATGCACAGATATTCCTTCTTCTCCATTCCTACGCAAAGGAAGAAGGAACCTGTATATATTATTCTGCACCTTGCTTTTCTTCTTTAACAGGATGTCCTAGAGATCCCCTTTTAGCAATATGTAGAGAGCTTCCTCTTTCCCTTTTATTCCAGCATAGTACTCCATTGGGATCTGTTATAAAATTACTTTTGTAGAGGTTTAAATTTTTAAAGGATCATTCTGAGTTCTTCATGGAAGTGACAAGTTACTCCTTTCTTTTTTTTTTCTTCTTTTTCAGAAAAATCGTTGCTTATATGTATTTGGTGGCCAGCGATCAAAGACCTATTTGAATGATTTCTTTAGTTATGATGTGGACTCTGATCATGTAGACATAATATCAGATGGCACCAAGAAAGACTCTGGGATGGGTAAGGGCATTGAGTGATTTCTTCTCTCATGTCTTAACTACTTTAGGTAGAAAACTGCAGTTCATTCTCTTTTCTTTCTACTCATTTTTCACCCTTTATTTCTTTAATTGAGTAATTCCAAGTAAGAGAAAGAAAATTCTACCAGCTTATTCAGTTCTATCTATTTTTAAATATGGGAATTACTATTTCCTTCAAGCAGAAAATATGTGAATTTCTAAATGAATTGTGTGTGTGCTTGTTGGGGGGCGGGGTAGGAAGAATCAATATCTTAAAAACTTTATTCTGTGTTTGCTAATTTTTTTCATCTTCTATTTTCACTGTAGTGATCTTTATATTAGGCACTAGCATAGTAGGGTGTGTGTCTTAAGGGGGGAACTTCATGGGATTGGTAACACCTTGTAAGTTTAAAAGCTCAGCATCTAGGAGGTTATTAGTAATGGAATGGCTGGTTTGCTTAGATTATGCATATTGCCCTGGCATAATTATTAATAGTGCTCCGTTCATTTTCAAAAGTGTCCTGTTTTGATCATTTATAGTTACCCTACATAGTAGTTGCTTTGCCTGTGATTATTGTATCTAAAAGAGTGGTTTTAATTAAGGTGCAATGGTTTAAAATGCTAATTTGAACAATAGGGTGAGAAAGTAGATCAGCTGCTTTTCTTTTTAGCTGTTGCTTATAAATTGGTGTTTTTATTATTGGCTCTTTTGCCAAATGTGGATAAAAGCACTTGTTTCACAGACATTGTTTCTGGATATTTTATTGATTAATACAAGCTTCCTTTAAAACAAAAGCAACAAAAATATTTTTAATTAAAATATTTGTTCACATTTAAGAAGAAAAACTTGTTTTAAAACAAACAAACAAAAAAACAAAAGATAGGCAAGGCACAGTCGTATATGCCTGTAATTCCAGCTAGTCCAGAGACTGACATGGGAGGATTGCTTGAATCTAGGAGTTTAGGACCAGCCTGAGTAACAAAGCAAGACCCTGTCTCTACAAAAAGGAGGTTTCCAGATAAAAGTAGACTCAATAGATATGTTAAGCATTTGGAAGAAAAATCTGTTGATGAGTATAAATAGCATCTAATGTAAAAAACGAAGGATAGGGACACAACAGGAAAAGCGAAACTTTTTATAAAAAAGGAGACATTATCACAGTAAATTTCTTGGCTTTACAGTAAGCAGTATTTCCCTAATCATAATGGAGAACTACAGTCAGTTTAACCAAAAATTGGGATGAAATATAGTGGGAAGATAATGTAAGTGTAGTAAACATCTTCGTCTATTACAACAGGAAATCAGTAGGTAATGTCTAAAATAGCAGCTTAGCATGTGATTTAGAAATATGGACCTGAATAGGTAATGACATTATTTACCCTATCTGAAATTGTCTTATTTACTCATTTATTTACTGTTGCCATAGGAGAGTGTAGAGCTATATGATTTAATATTTGACTTTCTCTGGCTTTTAAGAGTTATTCTAACTTACCATTAAAATAACTAGGAGGGTCAGGCGCAGTGGCTCATGTCTTTAATCCCAGCACTTTGGGAGGCTAAGGTGAGAGGACTGCTTGAGCCCAGGAGTTTGAGACTAGCCTGGGCAGCATAGTTAGCCCTCATCTCTATAAAATAAAAATAAAATAGCAGGAGAGAGGTAATACTCCTTCTACAATCCTAAGATGGGTCTCCCTGAAAAAGGTAGTGAAGATAGTAATTGATATGACAATATGTTGAAAATTATGACATGCTGACTCAGTGCTAGACTACGGACACAGTGGATACAAGGCAATCACAGTCTCTCAAAGTGCTTATAATCTAGCTAGTAGGTAATGTATTCCCATGGACAATAATTACTACTCTTTATTTAGACCCTACCATATACCAGAATATCTTTAATTGGTGGTATTATTCTAATGTACAAGATGAAAACAGTTACACAACTATGTAATGACAGAGCTGGGATTTAGAAGTTTGAGTGCAAAGAAGGTGTTTCTGCCATGCTAAACTACTGCCCAAGATTAAGAGAAAAAAGTGGCGGCCACGTGAGGTGGCTTACGCCTGTAATCCCAGCAGTTTGGGAGGCCAAGACAGGCGGATCACGAGGTCAGGAGATCGAGACCATCCTGGCTAACATGGTGAAACCCCATCTATACTAAAAATACAAAAAATTAGCTGGATGTGGTGGCGGGCGCCTGTAGTCCCAGCTACTCGGGAGGCTGAGGCAGGAGAATGGCGTGAACCCGGGAGGTGGAGCTTGCAGTGAGCCGATATCACGCCACTGCACTCCACCCTGGGCGACAGAGCGAGACTCTGTCTCAAAAAAAAAAAAAAAAAAAAAAAAGTGGCAACGCGTGATAGTGACAGAGAACTAGTAAAATAAAAATTCACCATGACAAGTAGGCTTTAATGACTGTCATTCAAAACAATTTTTTAATGAGTTAAAATTATGTAGTAATGTACAGTATCGACAATTATTCTTCAGTCATGGTTATGGCTAGCTTTAGAGCAGTGTGGCAATTATTCTTTTTATTTAATTTTGTTGTGGTCATAAAAGTAAAAATATGCTCATTGTAGAGAATTTGAAAAATAAAGAAGATGCAAAAAAGAAAACATATCAAACTGTCCAGAGGTAACTTGTTAAAATTTTGATATATTTCTGTCTAGTCTTTTTAAAACTTATTTATTGTATAAAAGTTGATACAAGTTTATATTCTATTTTAAAATTTACATTTAATTGTGGGATTTTTTTCCATTGTGGTTTTATTAATGTGAACTGGAGATGTTATTAGAAAAGACAAATGGATTCATTGTTTGATTACTGCTATAATCAATTTTTCTAAAATCAAAATCACCATTTTTTACTGTGTGTGTTCAGTGTGTAATTGGTTTACACAACTGAATTTTCCCACAATGCAAATAAATTCATTAATAATATTTGTTGACCATCTACTAGCATCTAAGTTTGTCCCTCTCCCTTCCTCATTCCCTCCCCACTTAGTTCATTGTCTTCTATATTCCCAAGATTATTTTAGGCACTTGGGATTCATCTATGGACCTGGAGGATAAGATCCTTTCCCTTAGAGGACTCACATTCTAGTGGAGAGAGACCTGCAGTTGTGTTCTAAGTACTGTGAATAAAATACACTGGATGCCGTGATAATGAATAACAAGGGAAGTCTCATTTAAACAGAGTAGGTTGGGAAACCATCTTTGAGGAGGTAATCTTTAAGATTTAAGATGAAAAGTAGAGAATTAGGAAGAACCATGTGAAGAACTGAGAGAAGAACAAGTACAGAGTTCCCAAAGCAGGAAGGAACCTGGGATGTTCAGAAATAGTGGGACTGGTACGTATTGAGGATTGGAAAAGTTGGTATGAAACTAGGTTAGAGCTACGGAGATAAGAGTCAGAGTATT
This sequence comes from Gorilla gorilla gorilla, assembly GCF_029281585.2. Taxonomy (NCBI): domain Eukaryota; kingdom Metazoa; phylum Chordata; class Mammalia; order Primates; family Hominidae; genus Gorilla; species Gorilla gorilla. The sequence goes on from NC_073230.2 coordinate 140,532,136, forward strand.
TAGTGCCTTGTTACAAATGCAAGGAGTTTGGATTTTTTTTCTGAATAAAATAGATTATTCAGAAGTTTAGTATCAGTGTCTTGATCTAAGTTTTAACAATACCACTTCTTTGCCTAGGTGTATATTTTCCAAGTGGTTAATTTTGACAATGTTCCTGTGAGTTGCACTGTTCAAAGGCTTGTTTACTGAGGATTTTTATGGCAGGGTTGACCATCTGGTTAGAATTACTTGGAAAAATTTCCCACCTAAAACTGTTGCAGTTATGCTTGGAATTGAGGAACCTCAGTGACTCTGTTAGCACATTAGAGTGAAATGGAAATTATTCTCTTTTTTTCTGTTTTTTTTTCCCCTCATCTCTGCCTCTCTCACTTTCTTCCTTTTCCCTCCTTCCCATTCTTTTTCCCATGTCCCTTTTACTCCTCCCCCAGCTTTCTCTCTCCTAGAGGATTCTAATATGCGACTGGGATTGATAACCACTGTTCTAGCTCTCTGGAGTCTATTTCAGTCCTTAGTTAACCTTAAGCAAGTTACCTAATGTCTCAGCTTTTGCTTTCACATTTGTAAATGACCCAAATTAGATTTTAAGGAAAATAGCGTCTCTGTCCATGGCTACCCTAGGAGTAGAAATGGGTTAACCCTCTAGTTTCAACTGGTGTTACTGTTGGGTGCCTTAATTTTCACAAGAGGATGTTAATACTACTACCCTCAGGTTCACTAATCTAGCCAGTTAACATCAAGTCATGCCAATTTTGCCTCATCTTCTCTCTATTCCCATTGCTGCTTCACTACAAACTAGTTTGGGCTAACATCACCTATTTGGCCTCTGTCTCTAGACTTCTTCTCCCTATGTACCCCTCCCTGCAACCCATTCTCCACACTGCAAGCAGGATACAGCTATTCTGTGTTACCAGTAAAGAATAGAACCATATGCCTTAACATTTATAGGGCAGATATTTTTTGGTCACCTACTAGGTGCCAGACAATAAGCTACGCACTAGGAGTACAACTGTGAATGACGGCCCTATCTTCATGGAGTTATGGTTGTACACAGAGAGGAAAAATAAAGTGACAGCCTTACCTTTAGATTAGTGCTAGTGAAGAAAAGAACATATTTTTAAAAATACAAACCTGGTGGGTTTTCTTCCTCACTTTAAATCTTTTAATGGTTTCTCCCTGCCCTCAGGATTAAGTCTAAACTTAACATAATTCACAGACTCTTTTATGATGTGCCCCAGTTTAGTTCTCCAGTCCTAGTCTTGGTGTCTGTACTTTTCTTGCCACCAACTCTGTTTCATGACCACTGAATATTAAATCTTTATAGATAGTGTGTTTTAACTTGCCTTTGAGAGTTGCCCATGCTATTCCTCCTACCTGAATCACTTTCCTCTCCCCTCCAAAATCTAGCTAACTTGTACTGCTTACCTCTCAGATCTTAGCTTGTAGATCGTTGTCGCCCAAAATTCTCTAATGCCTTAAGCCCAGGTTAGAAATATTAAAACATGTGGCTCTAGCCATCATTGTTAACGCAATTCTAGGTATTCATCTGGCTGTAAAATCTTGGCTGTGCTTTTCAAAACCTATACAAAGATCAGCTGAAATACTCAGACTTTGTTCATGATTTCTTAAAGAGCATTCAATGGTTTCAGTACTCTAGATCTCCTAAAAGTCTTTTACTGAACTAAGTTAGACTGTTCAGAAAACCTCACATCAGAACCATGGTATATTATATTGTCCTCCCATAGAATTATTTTACCTCACTTTTAAAAAGTACATTTTTTTCTCTCTTACTAGATTATTATTGTAAGCAGTGAAAAGTACTGTTAAGAAGGCAGAATACTATTTAAATTCCCACATTTTTAAAATATTCTTAGAAAACACCAATTTTATCCATTATGTAGATGCTCTGTAGCTTATTAATCATTCTGTTGTTTGTTAACTGTTGTTCTAAAGATTTTTTACTACAGTTAATTACTGTAATTTGAGATGGACTTAACATATAATTACTGTGTTTATCTGTGATTCAGTAATGTGGCTTATTTGATTAAAATTATATTTACAATGTGAGTATCAAATGGGATTGTTTGAGCTCATAGAGTAAATTTGTTTGAACTATTGAGATCACCGAGATGGTATAGCTAATAGTAAAATTCTGCTGTTTATATAATTCTGTATTGTCAGATACTATAAAATCTTAAGTTGTTGCTCTTTATAATTATCTGAATGTACCATCTTAGATTTAACATCTAAAGATCTGAAGAAACTTTAATGCTTATTTTTAAACTATGGTGTAACAATTTTATGCTCTCCTCAGAAGAAAATTATAATTTAAATCAATGGATTGGCAGCTGCTTTAAGGGATTTATTAGCATTGTGTCTAATACATACATAATTACATCAAAATTCAGCATATCTAAAACTTGAGTTTATTTCTGAGAAACTTTTGGCAAGTAAGACTGTGAACACAAGGGGTTTAGCAGATTCCCCATATGTAAGCTCTGTATTTAACACTAATTGAAACTTATGTGTAGAAGATGGTCTGTCACACCACCAGAGTTTTGTAGTTTTCTATAGAAACTCAGTCTACTATAGTAAGAGTGCTTTCTCCAGTTCGTATTCATTCAAGGAAGAAGCATATATTGAACCTTCTTCATTTGCCAAATGCTAAGTCAAGTATTGGTAATACTGAGGTCTTACAACCTGATGCTTGTTCTTTAGTAGTTATGTATTTACTTGTTTTGATTTTTAAATTGTGTCCACTCTGTTTTCCCACATCTGCCATTGTTTATTCCATCCTGTTCTAACCATTGTAGCAGATTGGTACCATTGAAAGAATAGCAAATTGAGAATCAGAAGACTTGGTCTCTCTTTGTCTGGGTCTGCCACTCATCCCTCGGTAATTCTAGAAAAATTATATAACTTCTCTGAACCTGATTATTCATCTGAAAATGAGGAGATTGGACCAGTTGATCATAAGACCTCATCTAGCTCCAAAATTTTGAAAATTAAATTTCATTCCCTTCTGCTGTTATCAGGCTGTGAAACTAAGATATGAGGGCTATGTGAGTTACATCTACAGAACTTGATTTATCTATAAATAAATTTTTATGAAAACCTTAAAAGCAAAATCATACTGATTTTCATTTTGGCCCGGGGAATGTGCTTATTGTGCTTACTGACATTTTAAAAAATTAGTATGGTCATAACTCTTTATGTTTCTGATCCTTTTATACTTTTTTTTTTTTTTTTTTGAGATGGAGTCCCGCCCTGTCGCCAGGCTGGAGTGCAGTGGCACAATCCCGGCTCACTTCTACCTCTGCCTCCCGGGTTCAAGCGATTCTCCTGCCTCAGCCTCCCGAGTAGCTGGGATTACAGGCATGCGCCACTACGCCCAGCTAATTTTTGTACTTTTAATAGAGACGGGGTTTCATCATGTTGGCCAGGATGGTCTTGATCTCTTGACCTTGTGATCCGCCAGCCTCGGCCTCCCAGAGTGCTGGGATTACAGGTGTGAGCCACCACGCCCGGCCGATCCTTTTATACTTTTACCAATTAAATGAGTAAAGCCAAACTGGCAACGCAGAGAAGACGTTGAAGCTGATGATTTGCTGTCATTAACATAGATTAGTTACTGGACTAGAAAATGGTAGCGCTTATTTTCAACATAATTAGGCTTCATTGCTGTCAGTTTAGTATGTTTTGTATTTGATGTGTCATTATTCAAACAGAGTATCTACTTTTTGCCTCTCAAAATTATTGGTAATGATAACTTTCCCTGATTTCCCCCTTCTACCCTCCCAGGGGTGTTTTTGCTAGTTACAAGCTTACAAAAGTATTTTATATTTTTAGATATGATATTTAGGTTACTTGATAGTAAATGAGAATTAAAGTTCACATGTAAAAACAAACATGCAAGAACACTAACAACAATTTTGAAAGTTAATGAAGTAGTACTGGCATTACCAGATATTTATAAAGCTACAATTTGCCGAAGTACAGACTAATGGGATGAAATAGAGCAGATAATATAAAAATGTCCCCAAATACATATGAGAATTTAGTATATGGTAAAGTTGGCATTTCCAGTCAGAGAGAGAGAATAGATTAAACAGTATATGACATGGAGACATTCCTTAAGACTTGGCAGTATTTTAAAAAAAGGAAAATCTGACTCCAGCCTGGGCAACGGCAAGACTCTTTCTCTTTAAATAAGTAAATAAATAAATATGAATAAATGCAAAAATCTGGATCCCTACTTGACTTTTGTACATCAAAGAAAATTCTAGGTGAACTTAAGTTTCATACTTAAGAAATAAAATTATAATTCCAATTATTTTTAATCTAGGATTAAGAGAAGACCCTTCTAAACCTGCCACAAACCCAGAAATCATAAAGAAAAGGAATGTTTGATTTTTGCAAAATTAAAAAATATAAAAAATTGTTAAAATATCAAATAATGACAAACTAGCAATTAAGACAAAGCTTATTTCCTACAATGAACAAAAGGCTCTTATAAACCAATAAAAGTGGATAATCCTGTAGTAGAACAATGACAAATTATATGAATAGATACTTCAAAGAAAAAATAATTCATATTGCCAGTAAATTTACACATTTACAGATGTTCAGCTTTATTCATAACTTTTAAGTGTAAATTAAAAAATCACTCAGTGAATGTTGGTATGGCCATGAGGAAGCAGGTGTCTTACATTCTGGTTGAATGTATTTGGTACAGCCTTTTTTTTTTTTTTTAACAGTACTTTATCATTATCTGTTAAAATACAAAAAATATATTTTTTTGACTAAGCATTTTACTCCACGAACTTTTCATACTCATATACTTTTATAGATCCACAAAAAATAAGCTATACAGAGATATTTATTGTAGTATTGTATGCAAGGAGAAAAAATCTGAGGACGGATTGACCATCAACTTATTTGATTTTTATTTATTTGATTGTCCACCAGTAAATAAATTGGTTGATCCATTCAATGAGTTCAGTTTTTTATAGCTTAATACAGCTGAGATAAATCAGTAAATATTGTTGAGTGTCAAAAGCTAGTTGCAAATTTACAAAAAATAAATGATGAGTGGTAGAAAGATTCAAGTAAAATAATAGAAGTTCTGAACTGGAGTTGTTGCTAGTGCTTAATAGGGCCCCATCCAACATTTAAAATGTCCCAACTTTTAAAGAGAAGGATGTGGCAGACACTGTTGTTTGCTTTCCCAAGAGTCATTGGCCCTTTCTTCTGTTAACCAAACCATAATTTTGTTTAATGGCAAGTTGCCTAACCCCAGGGCATGAATGGTTAATCATGATTAGTCTAAACCAGTCATTATTATCCTTTGGCAAATTATTTCACTTTACCTTCCTCCCACGTGACACAATTCTGGCCAATGAGACATAAAGAAAGTCTACTGGAGGACATTTGACAAAAATGTCTTCCCTGATGACAATAGAGAGATGCTGAAAGAATTCTTTGCCTCCCTGCTTTGGGTGCTCTATATAAGGATGTGATGCTTAGAGTTGGTATTGGCAAGTTTCAAAAATGAGAAGGCGGCCAAGAAAATTGCAGAAAGTTAACCTAGCACCATGATTTGGTTGAACTCTGAAACAATCTTGGAGCTGTCTACTTGCAAAATTTTGTTACATGAGCTAATTAATCTACTGTTAGTTAGGTTTTCTGTTACTTGGAGCTGAAAATATCCTAACAAATAGTGAATTTGTGGAAAGCTATTTTTTATTAGATTCTGTATTTCTGTGACAGCTCTGAAAACTGTTCTTTTCCTTTGTCTTAGCTAATCAGTAATGAATATGTGCATTGGACCGTGAAGCAAAAATAGAGTTGAGATTAATTCATAAGTTAATGCAATAACATATCTTCCTCAGGAATTCAAAGGACTTCGAAAATATTTGTTAACTTTTTTTTATCCCCCCTCCCACAGGGTTTCTTTATGTTAAATATTCTGACAATCTCTCCCATTTGCTTAGAGGATAAACCAAGGAAGGAAGAGAAAAGATGTGATTCAGACATATAGATAAAATTTTTTTACTTCCCCTTTAGCTGTTCTATTTTGAGTTTTAAAGATGTTAAAGAAGAAATAGAGTTGAAGGATTATCATTGTAACTTCCTAAAACAATTCTAAAAATAATGAGTTGGCAGTGATAATTGTATCATTCTTATTTTCTGTTTTTTTTCAGATAAATGTTCTTTCAAAATATGTTAATGATGAACGTTTACTGATCTGCTTGATTAATTTTTCTTTGTGAGTCAGTTTCTAAACTGGTTAAGGTTAAAGACTGGTTAAGGTCCTGGCATTTAGTTGAGCTTTTTAGCAGTTGAATCTTAAAGTTTTTAAAATCGTTTATGTTGCAGGTCTTTTGTCCTTCCCTCCTCCCCCCGCAAATATACCCATTAGAAACTGTTAAATTGGCCAGGCATGGTGGCTCTCGCCTGTAATCCCAACACTTGGGGAGGCCGAGGCAGGCGGATCACCTGAGGTCAGGAGTTCAAGATCAGCCTGGCCAACATAGTGAAACCCCGGCTGTACTAAAAATACAAAAGTTAACCTGGTGTGGTGATGCACGCCTGTTGTCCCACCTACTCAGGAGGCTGAGGCAGGATAATTGCTGGAACTTGGGAGGCAGAGGTTGCAGTGAACTGAAATCACATTATTGCATTCCAGCCTGAGTGACAGAGTGAGACTCTGTCTCAAAACAAAAAAAAAAGAGAAAAGAAACTCTTAAAAATTGAAAAGATAGCCTTGTTTTCATCTTGCAAAGAAAATCAGTACAGAAAACTATTGATAGTTTTGCCATATTAGAATGAAAGCTGCTTTCTTGGTTTTGACCTTTAGTTTTTTTTGTTTTTTGATAATGCCATTTTTATTTAACCAGCCTTCCTTTTTATTATTATAATTATTATAAAAGTAATGCAGTTCACATGATCAATAAAGCAAAACTCAAATAACATAGAATGCTATAAAATGAAAAGTACTTCTGCCAAAGTAGCAAACTGACACAGGCTGCTGATTCCCTTCCCCAGAATCAACCCCAGAGAAATAAAATTGAGAGCAGCAGGATTCCAGAAACTCCTTAAATGAGACTGAAGGCTCACTCTCCCCCAGATTACCCTTCAGTTAATTTTTACCCTTTCACTATAGAAACTAGCAGCGGTAGCCTAGCCCACTAGTGTCAGAATTCGGTGGGCAAACATTATGTCAGTGCAGAAACCCTGCTGGAGTTCAGAGTTGATGAAAACATGTGGACTGACCGTCTGTTCTCAATAGTTCATTTCTTCCTCTCTTCTCCCTTTGTCCAGGGAGACTGCCTTCTCCTTCCTCTTTAAACCCTTGCCTGAAGGGTTTAAAGGTACAAAACTGTTGCATAGGGGCGTGATCATATATGGACATGATTCTTGGTTCTTTGTGCCTATGCTTCACAACCCTATGACTTTTCCTCTCTATTTTCCTTAATCTCTACCAGTTAAGGCCTGGCCTTTGAGTCCTCTCCAATATATCTTACCAGAAAGAAGAGCTGATTCCCTGAAAAACATTACCTTGCATACTGATATAACTAGACAGTTGAGGACTACAACTGTCTCAAAAAAAAAAATGAGTAAACTTATACATGATATAAAGCAGAATTATTAAAACAGATGAACGGCCAGCGGTGATGGCTAATGCCTGTAATCCCAGCACTTTTGGAGGCTGAGGCAGGCAGATCACCTGAGGTCGGGAGTTTGAGACCAGCCTGACCAACATGGAGAAACCCCGTCTCCACTAAAAATACAAAATTAGCCAGGCATGGTGGCACGTGCCTGTAGTCCCAGCTACTCGGGAGGCTGAGACAGGAGAATCGCTTGAACCCAGGAGGCGGAGATTGCAGTCAGCTGAAACTGTGCCATTGCACTCCAGCCTGGGCAACAAGAGCGAAACTCCATCTCAAAAAAAAAAAAAGATGAACCAAGAATTTAAAATAAGCATGATGGATACACTTAAAGATGTAAGAGAACACACTAGTAATATGAAATAAGATCCAAACGTTATAAAAACAGAACCATATGGAAATAGTAGATATGAAAAATATAATGAAAATGAAGACTACAACAAATATAAGTAGGATGGTATGAGTGAATTAATCAGTTGGAAGATTAGCAAGAGCACTCTTCCAGGAAAAAGCGAGGGAAAAAAGATAAAGAAATAGAAAATAGAGTAGAGAAACTAAGAAAGATAGAGAATTGTTGTACAAGTGCCAACATCTTAAAAGGAATTCCAGAAGGAAAGAAAAATAAAAATTTAAGCCCGGGCACGGGGGCTCACACCTGTAATCCCAGCACTTTGGGAGGCCAAGATGGGTGGATCACCTGAGGTCAGGAGTTCAAGACCAGCCTGACCAACATATTGAAATGCTGTCTCTACTAAAAATACAAAAATTAGCCAGGCTTGGCGGCGCATGTCTGTAATCCCAGCTACTTGGGAGGCTGAGGTAGGAGAATTGCTTAAACCCACAGGCGGAGATTGCAGTGAGCTGAGATCGTGCCACTGGACTGCAGCCTGGGCAACAAGAGTGAAACTCCATCTCAAAAAAAAAAAAAATGTAGGTGAAATAATTGTAGAAATAATGGAGATACATTTCTTAAAATTCAAAAATGGTGAAAGACTTCAGATTGGCGAAAGAGCTCATAGTGTACCAAATAGAACAAATAAGGGAAAGCGTATACCTAAGTGGATTAAAGTAGAATTAAGAATAGCAGAGAGAAAATTCTGAAAGATTTCAGAGAGAAAAAGCAGATGACCTGTAAGGGAACAAGAAGATAGACATTTGACAGTTGAACAGCAATGTAGAATGAGAAAAAACGATAAAGTTTAAAAGTAGCCAAGAAAAACAACTTTGAATCAAGAAATTTAAATCTTCCTAACTTTGAGATGTGAGGGTGACATAAAATATTCTCAGGCATATTTGCCTTAGCACATTTGCCGTATAGAGACCCACAGTAAAAACCCATTTGGGAGCAGGACTCAGTGAAAACTAAATCTAGGAAATGCTAGAAGTATGTGATAAATGATCAAAATTTGTTGTTGCCTGAAGAAAAACACTAGGACCAATATTTTAGGTCAAGGAACCATGGCGGAAAGGGAAAATTGGACACTATATAAATTCAGGTATTGTGATTAGAATATAGAGAAGAAACTATTCTACATTATTAACACTAAAATGTCATATACAAGGCTCAAGAGTTAATGGATCTTGATTTTCTTTCTAATTTCCTTTTCCTGTGTCATGTGTCAGTGCCACCGTCTCTTATATCTCATGCCATCTTCTTTCTTGGATTCCTTTTTTTGTTTTGTTGGAATATCTCCTTAAATAAGTTTATATACATATATATGTATATATGTAGTCATATGTATGGACTTTAAAATTCTCTTATTTTGCCCTCGTTAAGATTGCTAGTTTAACTGGAAATGGAAAGTTAGTTCCATATCTTTTTATACTTCTCAGAATTTTAAAGTTGTTATTCCATTGTATTCTAGCATTCATTGTTACTGATAAGTTGTAGGGCCAAAAGAGTTGTGATACTTTTCCTCAACCCTTTTAAGAGTCATGGTTTGACACTCCTATAATAAAAGACAGGTTAACAAAAGAAAGCATAACAAATTGATTTAATGAAAGTTTTATGTGGCATGTGAGCCTTCAGAAGAAATGACCCAAAGATACAGGGAAAACTGTCCATTTTTTTGCTAAGATTTAATGAAGAATGAACAGCTGGTTAGAAATATGATTGGGTAAAAGGCTATAATTTAATGCAGGTAGACTGAGGTGGGGAAACCCAACAAGGCCCGTCTGTTCAGATTCTTCTTGGCCCCTCTGTGTAGTACTTCTTCCTCCTGGGTACGGGGCAGGACCCTGCTACAGCAAGGGTCTTGTGACCTACTATCAGACAAGGGCAGATCACAGAATTTCTTTATGGCCAGCTCCTAGACAGAAAGGCAGAGGAAAGTTGGATCAGTAATTCTAGTTTTTAGAATTTAAAAGTCTAGGCTGACTTTGGGAAAAAGAGGTTCTAGTTTTTATGACCCACCTTGAGGAAGAGGAATTCTGATTTGATGACTCACTTCTAGGGAGAATGAGGGAAGACAGGCAGCAGGAGGGCAGAAGAAAGTGAGAAAGAACTTGGTTCTGAAGCTGTTCTGAGGCCTTCCAGTGTTCTTTAGTTCAAAGTACTTAGAATGCCAGAGTGTATTGTGTTCTGAGCCCCTGACAAGGTCTAATGTTAGTTTGATTTTTATTCCTCTGTATATAATAATCTGCTGTTTCCTTCTTTGGAAGCTTTTAGAATTTTTCTTTTCTTGGAGTTTTAACATTTCATATTAAGGTGGAGATGTACATCTATATATCTACATGCCATCTTTTTAAAAAAAAAAAACCATAGATATATGTGTGCACCATCTTTTTAAATTAAACATGCCTAGCTTGCAGTGGGCTCTCTCAAACAGGACACCCAGTTCAGGGAAACTTTATTTTTTCTTCTGCATTATTTCTTCTTTCCTTCTGGTCTTTTTTTCAGATAATTTGGCTTCGATGGATATATCCTCTGTGTCCTTTAACTTTTCCCTCATAATTTCTATCTTTTTGCTGTTTATTCTGGTGATTTATCAGTTTTATCTAGAGACCACTGACTTTGTTTCTAACTATGTCTGTAGTTTCATTCTGTCATTTGAATTTTTTGGTCATAGTTTCACTTTTTAGTATCTTTTCATAGTCCCTGCTCCTTTTTATGGCAGCTTATTCTTGTTTTGCACATGAAATATTCTCTTTAATCTCCTCAAGTATACTCATAGGGTTTTTTTCCCCCCCAAGTTATGTTCTTTTCTGTGATTTGTCTTTTCCTGGTTGTTCTATTTGTTCATCTAGGTCCCTCTCTTTTACACTGTTGATTTTTTTCCTCCTGTCTATAATTCATGTCTAAACTTTAACATTTATGAATAAAGGACTGTATCAATTAAGAAAGGTAGTTAACAGCAGTTTCTTTTACAGTGTGTAGGTCTCTTTTTCCAGTAGGTTTCTCTCATAAATGAGACACTGATCAAGGTCTTGTATAAGTGCACAGCACATACTGTCAACCAAGCTTTCCTATAGAATGCGTAAGCTGAGAATAGGCACACAAGTTGGGAACATATATGATTAACAAAGTAAAGATTGGGAGTTACTTTAAGCTCTGCTCTCATTCTTATTTATGCCCCTATGTCCTTATTAGAAGCTCTCCACAGAAGCCTTCCTTACAATCTACTTCTTCTCTTTGTATTCGATGACTTATTTGGAAGTTTTTCATCTTTTATCTCTGGTGAGTTACAGGCTCTGGTAATAATTGTAGGTGAAAACAGCCAAAGACAACATGTAAATGAATGGACATTGCCTGATTTGACCCTGAGCAGGCCAGATCAAGCCATAGTTTGCCAAGCCATGTTATAAAATTTTTAATTCAAAGGCTCACTATTAAGACAAAATAGAATAACGAAATTTAAATGCAATAAATTTAGGCAGTTATACCCTTTGCTTCTACCACTTACGAAAGTAATTCCAGTTCTTCACTGTTTTTATCTTCCAAAGTTATCTGAGGAGCAGAGGTTAGAACCTGAGCACATCACTTCTGAAAATTTACCATGCCTTATTAAGAAAATACAGTTGTCCCTTGGCATCCTTGAGGGACTGGTTCCAGGACCTCTCTTGGATACCAGAATCCTCAGATGCTCAAGTCCGTGATATGGTGTAACCTACGCACATTCCCTCCTATACTTTAAGTCATTTCTAGGTTACTTATAATACCTGATACAATGTAAATAGTTGTTATAAGGAATAATGACAAGAAAAAAAGTCTGTATGTCTTCAACACAGATGCAACCATTTATGGGTTTTGTTTTTTGTTTGCGGTTTGTTTTTTTTTTTTAATACTTTAAATTTGTAGTGGTTTGAATCCTTGAACATAGAACCCAGGGATATGGAGGTTCGACTGTACCAGACTTTACATACACTAAAGACTGTGGCATGAGGGTGTAGGCTATTATTAAGATCAGGTTGACATATGTGTGTGTATAAATATAAATATTGTGTATGTATGTATACAAATTATATGTTGTGTGTGTGTGTATAATTTTATAATATAGTTACTGTGAAATGCATTTGGATGGTCTTTAAAATGTCCCAAATTTGTTGAATAAGAATGTAAAAGGACATGAATTTAAGGTAGACTAGGAAAAAATAAATACTGGATTATTTGGTCCCACTAAAGTAGATAAAGAAGACCAAGATCAATATGGCTGGCATCTCCTGCAATACATAGTATTCTAGGTTGACGTAAATATTTCACTTCAATCTGATATTTGTTTAGCTTTTTGAGCATATGATAATTGTTCATGGGTAAAAGAAATGTTAAAACAATGACATTGTTTTAGATCATGACAATTATGTTGTGAAGTAGCTGAGTTCATAATATGCACTTTATATATATGAAATTATATTTCAAACATTTTCAAATAAGAATAAGAAAATTTGTCATTTGCCATATCAGTGTTTTACAGATTATTGGGTAATGCAAAGTGATCATCATTTATTTAATAGATTTCTTATAAAAATACAGCATTATTAACTTTGGGGAGTTTAAGCCACTCAAGGAAACAAAATGGCATATTATACCCCAGAATTTTTATTTATTTATTTATTTGCTTTAGAGACAGAGTCTTACTCTGTCACTCAGGCTGAAGTACAATGGCACGATAATAGCTCACTGCAGTTTCCAACTCTGGGCTCAAGGGATCCTCCCACCTCAGCCTCCCAGATAGCTAGAACTACATGTGCACACCACCACACTTGGCTGATTTTTAGTTTTCATAGAGACAGGGTCTCACTGTGTTGCCCAGGCTGGTCTTGAGGTCATGGCCTCATATGATCCTCCCACCTTGACCTCCCAAAGCACTGATATTACATGCACGAGCCACTGCACCTGGCCCAGAATATTAAATTTTATTTTTGGAAGTTATTATATGTGATGAACAGATATTTTAAATGACTCTGACCTTATTAAGCAATGCTGTGTTTTACCTTTTATCAAATTTTTTTTCCCAGGTCAAGATTTGAATATTTAATCTCTACTATCAAATTAGAACTGTCCCAGATAATAAATCAGTTAATTAAAGCATTATCCTTTCCTTCCTTATGTAAAAATGATTATATTGCGTACCTCTTTCTGCTTCTTTTTTCCCTGTAGCTGGCAATTGACATTTCCTTTAGTCTTTCCACAAATCATTTAGTAATTGTTATATTCCAGGCACTATTCTAGACACTGGGAACAAAATAGTGAACAAAACAGCCTCTTTCCTTGTGGAGCTCATAGAGTAAGGAGAAGGCAATATATAATTGTTTATTGTTTAGTTAAAAAGTTATGTAGTGTGTTAGAAGTTAAGTATGTGGACACATAAAGCAGAATAAAGGCGTATTGATCTTTTCAAGAGAAACTAGTAGGGGCTGGATGTGGTGGCTCGCCTGTAACACCAGCACTTTGGGAGGATGAGGCAGGAATATTGCTTAAGGCCAGGAGTTTGAGACCAGCCTGGGCAACATAGCAAGACCCCATCTCTTCAAAAAATAAAAAAATTAGCTGAGTGTGGTGGTGCATGCTTGTATGCTTGTAGTCCCAGCTACTTGGGAGGCTGGGGCAGGAGGATCCTTTGAGCCCAGGAGTTCTAGGCTGCAGTGAGTCATGGTTGTGCCTCACTGCACTTCAGCTTGGGCAACAGAGTGAAACGCTGTCTCTTTAAAAAAAGAAAGAAAAGGAAGGAAGGAAGGAAATACTAATCTATCTAATGTGAATATTTTCATCTTATTTTTTTCTTTAATTTATAGTTCCAATGACAGGATTTACACAGAGAGCAACTATTGATCCAGAACTGAATGAAATACACGTCTTATCTGGACTCAGCAAAGATAAGGAAAAGAGGGAAGAAAATGTTAGAAATTCATTCTGGATTTATGACATTGTGAGGAATAGTTGGTAAGGAACTCTTGTCTCTGCTGCAATCCCAATGTAACAATTATTTGAGGTTGTTGGTTTATTCAAAAGAGAGAGAAATGAGAGTATTATGTTAATTTGTGACATTGTATATTTAAAAGTCAGTATTGGAAAAAAATCAATATCGGTACCTATGTATACAATGATGTTCAGTGAATGGATTTTACCTCTGTGTTTTTCAAGTAGTAGATGGTTCCTGGCCTGGGACTCAAGAGAATTGTATTTTAGTCTAGGTTCCGTTCTCAAGTAGATGTGTGAACTTGAGAACAATGCTGTTTCTTTAATGTTCCCAGATCTTAGTTTTCATAAAACGAAGAGGCTTGACTATAGCAAGGAGGGGACAGTATTACTTAGCATTTCCAAACCATGACTTTTGTGTCATAGAGCGTCCCACAGAACTGGTGCTGCACATTTTGCTTTGGGAAAACATGGATCCAGCTCTGACATTCTGTGATTGCTCCATAAGTGAATATTGTGCAGAACAGAAGCACTTCAGAGAGCTTCTCCATTCATAATGGGGAATAGTGCTCTGCAGCTAAGGAATTTATTATTTTCTAAATAGGACATTTATTTACAGTCAAATGACAGCAATGTATACTGTACATTTTTATTGTGCATACATAGACAAGATAGCATCTCTTTCAGTCTTTAGTTTGAGCTTTCATGTATGCTGTTTGTATTTCATAACAAAAAGTAGGATATGTGAGCTATTTAGTGGACATCAAAAGAACTTTAGAACTCAGTTCTAACAAATTCCGATTGTTTTATGAATAACTAGAACTTTAAGATGTGATGTGAACACATTTCTAAAATTTTTTGTTAGTAATTAGACATGCAGTTAATTTGCTTGCTACAGTTGTATTATCTTTTCTGCTAATTCTCTAGAATGCCTTAAAAGCAATGTCTTGCAGGTCTTGTGTCTATAAGAATGATCAAGCTGCAAAGGATAATCCAACTAAAAGTCTTCAGGAAGAAGAACCATGTCCAAGGTTTGCCCATCAGCTTGTATACGATGAGCTACACAAGGTATCCTAACTACATTGACCTGTAAACTTTCCATGGCCTACTATCTGAAACAATCCCCAAATATATCTTTGATTGTTTTAAATTGGGTTTGAGTAAAAAGTTAAAATACATAGTAGACATTCAATAGAATAACAAATACCCAATATCACTTCTCCCTAAAATTCCTTAAGAGAATAAGCATTTTTACGTAGTCTATAATTCTTGGTACTTTTCCTTTTTTGAAAATAGTCAGTGGCAGCTTCTTAGCTGTATAGATCTAGATACATGACATAGCCTAATGTTTCTACAATGTGACTATCCAAGTAAAATATGTACAGTTGTCAGCATTTAGGTACCTTGTTCCGTGATATAACATGGTTTTTGGTTTTAGATTTTCCTATTGTGTGCGAAGTCTTTTTAATCTTAATTTTCCTGATATACTAGTGATACCTCTTTTAAATCAGCCTTGTGAAATGGTCATCTGTTGTGAATTTTTAGTGTCATAGTGTTGAGAGTTCTTTCTTTATTTCTCTCTTAAACTTAACCATGTACTTAAGTGATTGGACTTAGATTACATAGTAAATTACTGACAGAGACCAATTCTTTCTGTTAAGCCATGGATGATTTATTTAAATTCTACACAATACACTTTGAGACCTTTAGGTAAAAGATAACATGGGAGTGAGTAAAAGCCCTTTCTTTTATAACCTCTCAATTTAAGGAGTAAATGAATTTCCATCCATAGGATAGGGATAATAACTCTATTATATAACACCAATGAATATAAATGTTTTTAAAATTTTAGGAAAAATTTAAATTTAATAAATGTATACACTAATTGTAATTAAAATATTTAAATATTTAAATGCTTTTGTATACGTACAGAAAAACATTCAAGTGCAATAAATTTAGGCAGTTGTACCTCTCACTTCTACCACCTATGAAAGTGATTGCGTTTCTTCACTATTTTGTCTTCCAAAGTTATCTGAGGAACAGATAACTGATTAATGTAATAGTGAAATCATTATAAATTCCTTTTGCATTTCATTTTTGGTATTGAATTATGGAATAATGTTTTTAATGTTATTTCACAAATTATATGTGCCATTTAATATTTGGCATTTCAGTTAAAGCAAAATTAAGATGTTAAAATTTTTTTTTTTTTTTTGAGACAGAGTCTCGCTCTGTTGCCCAGGCTGGAGTACAGTGGCGCAATCTCTGCTCACTGCAAGCTCCGCCCCCTGGGTTCACATCATTCTCCTGCCTCAGCCTCCCAAGTAGCTGGGACTACAGGCACCCGCCACCATGCCCGGCTAATTTTTTTGTATTTTTAGTAGAGACGGGGTTTCACAGTGTTCGCCAGGATGGTCTCAATCTCCTGACCTCGTGATCCGCCCGCCTCGACCTCCCAAAGTGCTGGGATTACAGGTGTCAGCCACCACGCCTGGCCTAAAATTTTTTTAAAGTTTCTAGTTGACCTGTTGACTTGACTGTTAACTTTTAGTGATTCAGCATTTATGTCAGAATTTTTAAGATATTTGTTATATGATCAATATTTTGATTAATTTTATCCCCATTATTTGTTGTCCTCAGCAAATAATATCTTGGATTAACTTCTTCCTATCACTGTTTTTGTTTCATGCCTTCCACTGTCATTGTAGTTATGGTAATATAACTCATTTTAGCATACGTGCAGTTTTTTAAAGTAGCCATGGTGCTTTAAAGCAAAATAGAAATGAGAAAAATCAAGAGAAGCTTTTGGTAAAAATGCAGTATAATTTTTAATTTTTTTATTTGAATGGGCTCAGGAAGTTAACCTGTTATGCACTGCTACTAGAATATCTTGGGTATGCATGCATTTTTAAAAATCTGGCTTATTTTGCTTATTATAGGTTCATTACTTATTTGGTGGGAATCCAGGAAAATCTTGCTCTCCAAAGATGAGATTAGATGACTTCTGGTCACTGAAGTTGTGTAGACCTTCAAAAGATTATTTACTGAGGCATTGCAAGTACCTCATAAGAAAACACAGGTATGAAAATAATTCACTGAAAACATTTAATTAACATTATCAGCTATATTTCTCTTGGCAAATTTAATAATGAGACAGTGTAAATACTATGAAGATCATGAATTTTGTAAATGCCCTGTTATTCCACTTATTTTTGCTTTCATTTTTCAAAAGAAGATACAAAATACAGATATTGATGCTAAAAATTTATAAATACAGAACAAGTGAAATTTTGCAACTGTTAAAAAAATGGAAAATAATTTCTGTGAAGGTGACATGCCTACATGGAAGTAACTAAAAGCTAACTACAAATTAGATCAGTTCTAACTTAATGACAGGCGCCTGAGCTTTTGATAACTCTCTTAACAGTGAATGTAGTGATATAGTTGACTATACCATATCTTCCTAATTTGATGTTTCACAATACAATTTCAAAGCTTGTAGTTTTATGTCACCTTCATTATTAAATTGTAAAATCATTTAATCAAACATTTTCATATATATACATATACATTCACACACACACACACACACGCACGCACGCACCCTGAGTCATGTTTGCTTTTTAGCCTAGAAGGTAATAAACTACTAAAAAATGCAGAAAAGGATTTCTCTCCTTTTGGTTACTGTAGTGTTATATGGTAATAAAAATTTGCTTTAAGGCCAGGTGCAGTGGCTCATGCTTATAATCCCAGCACTTTGGGAGGCAGAAGTAAGAGGATTGCCTGAGGCCAGGATTTCAAGACCAGACTGTCAATTACTTTATGCTAGACCCTGTATATTATTCTGTGACAGAGCCAGGATTTGAGCCTGAGCGTTCTGACTCCAGAGCTCACCGCTTAACCGTCATATATACATACGTATCAATGAAGAAAATGAACAAAAATCTGCCCTCAAGTGTCCATTCTTAAGAAGGGAGACTAACAATAAACATAATAAGGAATTTATATTACATGTTAGATGGTAAGTACAATGAAAAGAAACAGATTGAGTTATTGTTTGTACAGGTGAGGGGGGTGGGAATATAGTTTTAAATGAGAATATCAGGATAGACTGCACAGTGAAGATGGCATTTGAATAGAAACTTAAGGGACAAAAGGGACTGAATCATATAGCTGTCTGGTGGGGTGGGGAGTGTTCTAGATAGGTAATAGTCAAGGCTCTGAAGTTAAAAAGATGCCTGAATAATTTGAGAAGTGAATTGAGAAGAAGTGTGGTGGAAGTAGAATGAGTGAGGTGATTGTGGTAGGAAATGAGGTTGAAAGGACTAGGAAAGGGACAGCTTGTAAAGGGCCATCAGCTTTTAGGGGAGATGGAAAGATTTTAAGTAGAGGAGTAACACATTCAGGCTTGTATTTTATAAAAATCATTCTGCATGTTCTTCCAGAAGAACTGGGTAAAACTCGTGGCTGCTTTCCCTCAGGTGGGGAATTCTTCAGAAACAACGGGTTTATGTGTTGGAAAAGATTAGTTCAATTTGGGGCACTTTAGGTTTGAGAAGTCTGTGAGACATGCAGGCGGAGACCGTCTGAACATTTGGTGAAAAGACTTGGCCTGACATTACAGTTGTGAGTCGTGGGAGAAGGAGCTTGCTCAGGGTGAGCAAGAAGAGTGAAGGGTTGCTGGGTATTCTCTGAGGACCACCACCATTTGAGGGACAGGCAGAGGAGGAGACACTCCACAAGAGATCAAGAAGGCATCTTAACATTCCGGATAAACTTTGAAGATTGTGCCAACAGAATTTCTTGATGGATTTGATATGGGTATGAGAGAAAGAAAGCAGTCGAGGATGACTCTTAGGGCATCTTGAAAATCTTGTCAACTACTAATTCAGACAATAAAAGGCTTATTTTAGACCTTTTTCTCTACCAAGCTGTTAGATAAATTCAAGAATTTGAGGGACATCGCTACATTGTAGACAGAATAGAAGAAGTTTGTGTCTATGAATTGGGTAGAACACAGAAATTGCCTTTTTAATTCAAATGTTATGCAGATTTATTTTTTTATAATATGGGAGCTTGTACTACACTGTTAGACTGGCTTATTTTTGTTTTGTTCATAATGGAAAATAATTATTCTGTTTAGTTAGAATATAAATTTAGAAGGAGGGAAAGAATTATATTGTGTGCCAAGGAAGTACCTCCTTGTTTCTTACTGATGTCACTTGATATAATAAATAAAATACCACTATTATTTTTTCATACGACATTCAGGTTTCCAAACTTGATGATTTGAGGGTAGAAATGGGCAAAAAAAATTGTTATAGGATTAATTTCTGTTAATTTAGGAACAGGGCAGAACTGTTGATTAAAATACGATTCTAGGCTGCAGACACAAGTCTGTGATAAGTTCTTGCTGGCCAAAAATAGCTTAGAAAATGAAGATGGAGAACATAACTTTCAGGACACTGATCTCTTTACTGGATATAGGATTGTGGGTGTGTGTTGGTTAGGTTATTTCAGGTTGTAAAGGATAATGACATGCTTTGGATACCTCAGCTGAAAAAGAATTTATTATTAGATTATTCAGGGAATTAAGGCACCTTCTCAGCATTTGAACGGTGAAACTGGATGGAGAATTGTTTAGGATACTGGAACAATTCTAGTAGCCAGGTGCTGCTGTAGCTTTTCCTTGTACCTCTGTCTGCTTCTTTCTCCATCTGCTTGTCCTGTCCTACTGACTACTGCTGACTTTCTCCCAACCTTGTGGCCTAGATAGATAGATAGATTGATTAGATAGATGCATAGATAGATAGATAGATAGATAGATAGATAGATAGATAGATAGATAGAGGCATAGAAAGATAGATGGATGGATGGATGGATGGATGGCCGGACAGACGGACGGACGGATGGACGAACAGACAGAATCTGCCATCTCATGGCTTCTGTTTACTGCCTTCTCTATTTCTGTCTGCTCTTTACATGTCCTTATGTGTCTCACATTCAGATTATCGAAGACAAAGAATCTTCTTAGAAAGCATTTCCTGGGGAGAGTGTCCCTATTAGGAAGAATTCTGCCAAACTACTTTATAAACTGCTAATCAAAGCGTGGGTGCCAAAACCTTGGTCTAATCTAATCTGTTGTGGACAAGATGGTAAACTAACATGGTCTTTACCTAAAGGACTCTCATCTGAAGGCTGTAAGCCTGGCTGTCACTCTTAGGGTACTGCCTGATACAAGAGAGCTGTAATATTTTGCTAGTCTTTGTCCCTGCGTGAAGTACAGAAACCCTGTCACCAAGGATGCCATCAACCTGAACACCATCGTGAAAGGCTCTTCATCATCTTTCCTACTCAAAGAAAATTCATCTTTTCCTTGTCTGTATATTTTGAAAAGTATACCAACTTATTAGAAATAAACCTGTATGTAATTATGGTATAACAGAGACGTTATCTTTTTCAAATAGATATATAGATATAGATACTTATAGATTTTTGTTGTTGTTTAGGAGAACTCATCCAGATTCATTCTCTGCACCTCAGTTTTGCTTTTTTTTTTTTTGAGACAGGATCTCACTCTGTCATCCAGGCTGGAGTGCAGTGGTACGATCATGGCTCACTACACCCTTGACCTCCCAGGCTCAAGCAGTCCTCCCACCTTAGACTCTTGAGTAGCTGGGACTGTAGGCACGTGCCACCGCACCTGGCTAATTTTTGTAGAGATGGGGTTTTGCCATGTTGGCCAAGCTGGTTTCAAACTCCTGGGCTCAAGCAGTCCACCCACCTTGACTTCCCAAAGTGTTGGGATTACAGGCATGAGCCACAGCACCCTGTTTTTTTGTTTTTTTGTGTGATAAACGATGATAAAATAGATCATCATCATAGCATTATTGTGAGAATAGATGAAGTGATACATGTAAAATACTTGATACAATGTCTAGCATATTACAAATGCTTGATAAGTGGTTGCTGCAGTTTTTACTGACTGAGACATGGACATAATCTCATTAAAAGTAATCAGTGTTAATGATATTCATTTAAAGATACCCTGCTTATTTCAGTTTCCAAGGTATCTGTTAAGTATCTCCATTAGAAAATACACAAATCTAAGCAAGTGTTTTTATTTTTATGTCTACTTGTTTTGGATGAAACACATTGGGATTTTCTGAAGTTCTGTTTTATAAAATATGTAGTATATTCACTTTGTTTGGTAGTTGGTTTAGTGCTACCTTGTAGTTTTAAGAGAAGATAGGAAATGCTCCTACCCAGTCTCTAGCACCACAGCTGCCTGTGACCACCTGGTATTACCATTACATTTCCAAGAACTCCACAACTACACTATCTACATGGCAGTATTGTTAATTCTGGATTCCTAAACTGACATTTTCTAAATATCCAGAACAACTCCTCATACTCAGTATAACAGTGTATTTTATTCCAGGTCTGAAAGACATTTCTGATATTTTCTTATAACTCCAGATAATTATCCTTGTTTACATTTTCTAGGTTTGAAGAAAAGGCCCAAATGGATCCCCTTAGTGCTCTGAAATATTTACAAAATGATCTTTATATAACTGTGGATCATTCAGACCCAGAAGAGACAAAAGAGGTAAAGAAAGGTGGTAATAAATTTCAGAAATTAAGTATTTTTAAATGTCTTCCTAACTTATATTTAATGATTTTGCTCTTGAGTGTGTAAAGGAAAATGAAGAAAATATGATGACATCAGTAATCTTTAAAATGTCACAGAGCAGGTGAAATAAAAATTGAATAGACATGTTTTCGTGTGATAAGATTCAAGTCACCAAAAACCCTTGGTCCATTCAGAAAAGGATTATCAGGTATAAAGTTTTAACTTAGTTTTGTGTTTTGGAAAGCAAATAGAAATTTTTACTTTGTCCATAGTCCCATGATTATTTTACTTAAGGATTACATAATGGTTCAATATAAACTTTTCTGTGGATAGTTAAGATCCCCCAAGAGAGGAAAGAAAACTCCCCTCTTGCTTAGGGAGAAAATGAAGAGAGGTTGGTGGGAGTTAGAATCTTTGGTGCCTTAATATTTAGTTATGTGAATGTTGTAGCAGTATTGTTTGTCTATAGGCTACTAATTTCATTCATCACTAGTTGCTAAGATTGAGAAATCAGTTAGCCAATCATTACTTTGCAGTTTTTTGTTACATAACATTGGGATAGAAACAACTGTTTCTGAAGATTTCATATCCTTAAAGACGTGTTTGCTTATCCATGGTGTGTGAAAATGCCTGCAATGATTTTTGTGTTTTTGTCATTTTTTCCTTTTGCCAGGCATCCTTGTTCATCTAGCAATATCTGAACTGCAGTGCATTTGCCTTCCACTCACAGAATTCGTGCTGATTATATGTAGTTCTGACCCTTAGGTCTCTTTCCGTGTTAGCTGCTGCCTTGCTTTGGCTTTGTAATAGCAGTATCAAGCTGTGCCCGGCATGCTTGAGCATTGACACAGGTGTCAGATTTAATGTTGAATCACTTTCAGGCTCCAGGTTCATTGTACTTTCAAGCAATAGAGGCTGCATGTCTTCAGCACCATAACAAAGAGATGCTCTTTCATAGTTTCGTACTATAAAATTAAGTCCTAAGTCTCTCAATATTGATTATGGCCCTTCAGTAGGTAGAGAATCTGCAGGACATGCTTTAGAACCCCCATGAAGGGGGACAGTTAATTGTCTTTCCTTGAGTTTTCAGTCAATTCATGACACTGTGCAAATAGGAGAAATAATTGTAGTTTTGCCAAGTGGCAAAATATGTTTGATTTAATCTTTTATGACTTATAACTGTACTTAGTTGTGAAGAGTCCATTAATGTTAATTTTGTTATGCCATGCATTTGAGAGTTATGCATAGATTTCCTTGTATTTTCTCCATATTCTATGTAAAATAGCTGTAACTGGGAACAATCATTTTTTCCTTATTTTTTGAAGCCAAAACAAAATATTTCAAAGTAAATAATTTCAGCTGTGTGGGCTGCAAGTAGGCCAAAGAAAACAAGACAGTTTGTTCTTAAAGTTAAACTAATGGGGAAAAAAAACAGGACAGGGAGGTATCTCAAGTTCATTTGAGCCATTTTTAAAATTTTGGTAGCTGGTTTCTGTTTTTCTTGTTTTTAAAATAGTAACAACTTAGGATTTTGTGTGCCACCAGCTTCCATTCCATTTCATAAAAGCTTAATCTAGCAAGAATTGGTGAGCCCTAGTAGAAGTTAGAAAGAAATGGTGAAGTGTGTGTGTGTGTGTGTGTGTGTGTGTGTGCTGGCATCAGAATCACCTCGGACACTTTTTAAAACAATGCCCTTGGCTGGGCGCGGTGGCTCACGCCTGTAATCCCAACACTTTGGGAGGCCGAGGTGGGCGGATCACGAGGTCAGGAGATCGAGACCATCCTGGCTAATGCGATGAAACCCCGTCTCTACTAAAAATACAAAAAAATTAGCCGGGCGTGGTAGCGGGCTCCTGTAGTCCCAGCTACTGGGGAGGCTGAGGTAGGAGAATTGCATGAACCCGGGATGCGGAGCTTGCAGTGAGCTGAGATCATGCCACTGCACTGCAGCCTGGGCGACAGAGCAAGATTCCATCTCAAAAAAAGGAAAAAAAAACACCATGCCCTCACCCTAAGGTTCTCCTCTGTCTGCTCTTAAAGAACAGAAAATAGAAAACATTCCTGACATTGAGAATTACTGGTCCGTAGTATTAATATTTTGTTTTAAAATTTGTGAACATATTTAACTTTTAAAACGTTTTATATCCAACAGTCTGTTTGGGGGGAAGAAATCCTCTGGTAACAGTTCACATGTATACTCACGATATTTGTGAATGAGACATGTAGATCTCGTTGTAGGAAATCATTCCACTCATTGAGAAGGGGCTTACTGTTCTTCATTTTCTATAGTAACTTGTTTTTGTTCTGTTTATATGTTTTACAGACATTTAATGTTATTAAATGACTTTCTCATTTAAGTCTCAAAACACAAAAAGTGTTTTTTAGATTTTTTTTTTTCACAGTTGTTATGATCATCATCATTGTGCCTGTTGTCAGGACATTGACAGCTGACTATCAACTATATAACAAAAAAATGTTATTGGCTTCCTCCAGTCTTCAGAACATGGGTTCTGAATTGGTGATGAACTTACAATAAATCTTATAAAAAATGATATTTTTTTCTAGAAAAGCCATGAGAAAAGGATGCCTAATCAATTATACCACTTTCAGAGAAGACTTCTATAATAGAGAAGGAATGAGAATAAGTTTTCAGCTACAATAACACATTTTATATTCATTACACTTCTGCAGAGTTTCTAGAGTACTGGTGTCATTCATTTAACAGTTGTGTATCGATTCCCCATAATAGGTCAGGCATTCTAGGCAGAGGAGCTGTATCAGCAAACCAAACAAGATCCCTGCCCAGGAGGTACTTACATTTTAGTGGAGAAAGACAATAAACATTAAAGAAGCAAATTATATAGTACATTAGAATTGAATAAGTACTGGGCCGGGCACAGTGGTTCACGCCTGTAATCCCCGCACTTCAGGAGGCTGAGGTGGGTGGATCACCTGAGGTCAGGAGTTCAAGACCAGCCTGGCCAACATGGTAAAACTCCGTCTCTACTAAAAATACAAAAAATTGGCCGGGCATGGTGGGAGGCACCTGTAATCCCAGCTAATCGGGAGGTTGAGGCAGGAGAATCGCTTGAACCCGGGAGGTGGAGGTTGCAGTGAGCTGAGATTGTGCCACAGCACTCCAGCCTGGGCAACAAGGAGTTACTGTAGCTCAGCCCAAAGTAATAGTAGAGCAGTGAGAAGTAAAATAGAGCAGATTCTTAATATATTTTAAAGATAGAACCAACAGAATTTTATGATAGATTAGATCTAGTGTTTGAAAGAAACGACTCAAAGGTTTTGGCCTGAAAAACTGGAAGGATGGAGTTACTATCAACTGAAGTGAGAAAGTTCTGTGGGGAACTGGTTTGTGGGGACTCCTGACTGGCATTCAGGATTTTAAATTTGGAAATGTTCAGTTTGAGATATCTATGAGACAGCCAACTTAAGATGTTGAGGTAACTGTTGGATATTTGAATCCAGAGTTTGGGAAAGAGGTCTGTAATATCCCTTGGTATGTGTTAAAATCCTTAGGCCAGTACATACAGTTCACTTATTTAATCAGATTGTTAAGATAATAGTTTTCTCCTTATCCTATATGTAGAGCCAATACAATTTATTTTTCACCTTAGGAGTTAGAAAAGAGGAACAAATTCAACCCCAAATAAGTAGAAAATAAGAAATTCATGAAATAGTAAACAAACAATGGAGAAATTTTAAAAGTGAAAAGTTGGCCTTTTGAAAAGGTAAATAAGTTGATAAACCCCAAGCAAGACTTACCAAGTGTATTAGCCTGTTCTCACACTGTTGTAAAGAACTACCTGAGACTGGGTAATTTATGAAGAAAAGAGATTTAATTGACTCACAGGCCCACAGGCTTAACAGGAAGCATGACTGGGAGTCCTCAGTAAACTTACAGTCATGGCAGAAGGTGAAGGGGAAGCAAGCACCTTTTTCACATGATGGCAGGAGAGAGAGTGACAATGAGGGGGGAAATGTCACACATGTTTAAACCATCAGATCTCATGAGAACTCACTATCACAAGAACAGCAAGGGGGAAATTGGCCCCTGTGATCCAGTGGTCCCCCACCAAACCCCTCCCCCAATTCAACATGAGATTTGGGCAGGGACGCAAATCCAAACCATATCACCAAGAAAAAAAGTGAAAACATAAATTATCAACATCACAAATGAAAAGAGGGCATCAGTTTAGACCCTACATATATTAAAAGTAAAGTGGGTATGGAAAACTTCATTGACAAATTAAGCCGCAACTTGATGAAATTGACAAATACTTTAAAAGACACAGTTTACCAAAACTGACACAAGAAGAAATAGAAAATCTTAAGGAACTCCATATCTACTACAGAGATTGAATTTGTAATAAAAAATTTTCTAACAAAAAAAACTCTAGGCCCATAATAGCAGTAAATTTTATCAACCATTTAAAGAAGAAAGAAAAAAATACAATTTTACATAGACTCTCAGAAATTAGAGGAAGGCAATACTTCTTAAATCCTTTTATAAGCCAGGTTAATTTTGATATAAAATCCCCACAGAAGCTGGGCGTGGTGGCTCACGCTTGTAATCCCAGCATTTTGGGAGGCTGAGGGGTGGATCGCCTGAGCCCATGAGTTTGAGACCAGCTTGGGCAACATAGCAAAAACCTGTCTCTACAAAAACATGCAAAAAATTAGCTGGGTGGTGCCATGCCTGTAGTCCCAGCTCCTCTGGAGGCTGAGGTGGGAGGATCACCTGAGTTCAGAGAGGTTGAGGCTGCAGTGAGCTGTGATCGTACCGCTGCATGCTGAACCTTGGTGACAGAGTGGGATCCTATCTCAGAATAAATTAGAATAAAATAAAATCCCAAGAGAGACATTACAAGCAAAGAAAATCATGGACCAATATTTTTCATGAACATAAATGTAAAATTCTTAGGAAAATTTTAGTTAATTAGGAATATATTAAAAGGTTAGTGTACTATGACTAAGTGGTGGTTTATTCTAGGAATATATGGCTAGTTTAACATTTGAAAAAAAATTCAGTGTAATTCACCGTGTTAACAGAATGAAGGAGGAAAACCATAGATCATCTTAGTAAGTGAAGAAAAGCATCTAATAAAATTCAGACTCATTCATAATAAAAATTCTTAGCAAACTAGGAATAAAAAGAAACTTCTTGAATCTAAATTCCTAAAGGACACCTGTGAAAAACATACAGCTAGGGCTATTCTTAAACATTTAACCCTTTTCCCTAAGATTGTGACAAGGAAATAATGTATATTATTAGCCCCTCTATTCAACATTCTACCAGAATTACACTAGCTAGTGTATAAAGAAAAAGCAATAAAAAACATATAGATTGGATAGGAGAAAGTAAATTTGTTTGCGTTTGTAGGTAACATGATTATGTACATTCGAAACCCCATGGTGTCTACAAAACAATATACTAGGACAAGTGAATTTAGCAAGATTACAAAAATACAAGGTCAATAGAAAAAAAAAAGCAATTATTAGCAATTTTTATACTAGCAGTGAACAATTAGAAAATGAAAAGCATAGTTTATATTAGCATCAGACATATCAAATGGGTAGAATGAGTCTGTTGTAAGAAATTAAAGAAGACCTTGATAAATGGAGAGATATATTTATGGATTGAAACACTAAAAATTGTTTAAAGCTGCCCATTTTCCCCAAATTGGCCTTTATTTTAATGCAGTGTAAGTTTGGTCTTTGTTGTTGTTGTCATTGAGGAAATAGACAAACTACTATAAAATTTACATGGAAATGCAAAGGTTTTAGACTAGCCAAAACAATTTTGAAAAAAGAAAAAATTGGAAGCTTTATGCTATCTGATTTCAGGACTCTGTATAAAGCCACAGTAATCAAGACAGTGTGGTACTGGCTTAAGGATAGACAAATGGATCAGTACAACAGAATAGGGTCCAGAAGTAGACCCATACGTATGTGGTCAGTTGTTTTTTGACCAGGGTACCAAGTCCAACGGGGAAAAGAAAGTTTTTAACAAATGATACTGAATAACTGGATATCTCAAACCTTTCTCACTGTTTACTGAAACATTAATTTAAGATTGATTACAGGTCTAAATATAAAATCCAGAAGAATAAGGCTTTGAGAAGAAAACATAGGAGATTATCTTCACAACATTGGGATAGGTAAAGATTTCTTGGACATGAACTAAAGGCAGTAATCATCGAAGAAAAATCTGGATAAATTGGACTTCAAAAAAGTTAAAATTTCTGCTCATTAAAGGACTTTTAAAAACATAAATAGACATTGCCAGGTTCAGTGGCTCACACCAGTAATCCCAGCATTTTAGGAGGCCTAGGAGGAAGGATTGCTTGATACCAGGAGATTGAGACCAGCCTGGGCAACATGTGAGACCTCGTCTCTACCAAAAAAAAAAAAAAAAAAAGTCAAAAAATGAGGCAGGAGGATTGCTTGAGTCCAAGAGGTTGAGGCTGCAGTGAGCCATGATCACGCCACTGCACTCCCACCTGGGTGACAGAGCGAGACCCTGCCTCAGAAAATAAATAAATAGACAAGCCACATACTAAACAATCTTTGCAATAGATATATCTGACAGAGGACTGATACCCAGAATATATAAAGAACTTCTATACGTTTTTAAATTTTTCTTTTTATCCCCCCTTTTCATAACTCTTGCTTAGATAAATACCTATGGAATATTTGTACAATTTCTGATCTTCAAAGGACCATTAATCAGGGCTTACAAATGTTGGTATGATTTAATATCTGAAATGTTAAAGGCTGCAAGCATAGATGTGAAATATATCCTGAGGACTTGGTGATATTAACTGCTCAAGTCTTGGGAAGTGCCAAGTAACTCCATTGAGGAGTTTGTCTGCTCTAATTCATTCCTTTAACTGGCCTCTTTTCCTGCATTCTCATTCAAGATAAATATAAATAGTTCTCCAGATTTTTTATTTTGTGCCTATTTGTTAAATTGCTAATGTTGCAATAGTTTTGTCTTACTCTGTTTCTTCATTGTTCAATTACATTGTCTGTTTTAAACTAACTTTAACTGACAGCCTGGAAATCTAAGCAACATTTACAACATTATGTCCATTAAAAAAGGTCTTTGGGTTTTAACAATATAATTATATATAATTGTGGAATCTCAATCTAAGTTGTAATTTAGGAATGGTCTATACATGCTTTTTTTCTCAGATTTTGATTTACACAGCTGAGACATCAGGTATTTTACAGTGGCTTACATTTATTTTTGAGATGAGAATGCATATATGCTAAAAATTCAGTAACAGGACCCAGGGCACCAATCTGTTCATATGTGTTAGATTCAAATGACAGTTTTCTTTTTTATTTTGTTGTGCTGTTGTTCCTTAATAAGTACATACTTTAATACATTTTTAAAATAAAATAATTCCAGGACATGGCCCAGTACTTTAGAAAATGATAATAGCAGCCTAATAGAAAAGTCGTTATATTCTGTAATCTGAATGTGTTCTTGCCACTATTTGGTGAATAGACCTATGTCACACATATGCAGAAATACGTAGTTGCTGATAAATGGTCAAAGTTATAGAAGGCTATTTTCCTTCAGTGCACTTAGCCAGCTAATTTGCTGCTTCTTTTTTTTTTTTTTTTTTTTTTAAACAGTTTCAGCTCCTGGCATCAGCTCTATTCAAATCTGGTTCAGATTTTACAGCTCTGGGTAAGTATTGCAGTATAATTTATCCAGCTAGATGCCCTAGCATTTGGAAGGTTGGATTTTGGTTTCTTTTATGTGAAACATCAGGTGAGATGTTTCAGTCAAATAGATGAGCAAATGAAGTTTCAAGGTATCATGCAAAATTTCTAATAACCTGCTACAAAGTTGCTTTGAGGTATCATTTTGCAGTTCAGTTTGCAATGACTATTATACCAATTGCTGTGTTAGTATGCAAACAGATAGCAATAGAAACACAGTCAAAATAAATTAATTTGTATAGCACTGCCTTGGAATGCAGGCTGTTTTACTGATATACACTATGAGATAATACTTGTTGATTAAATAGTTTTTCCTCTCAGTTCGTTCTTTGTGGAATTGTGTGTCGTCAAGAGAATAGCGATGGGGTAGGCAATGTTTTGGGAGCACAGAAGATAGATTATCTCTTTCCTAAAAATGGGAGTTTTGTTATCTTAATTGTTCAAGATAACTTCTGGTTGAAACTCAAGTTTTTCTCAAACGCTTTAGTCTTAATTTAGTAATACTCTCATTTAGTATTAATGAATTATTAACTAGACTGTAGGCCGGGCACAGTGGCTCACACCTATAATCGTAGCACTTTGGGATGCTGATGTTTGAGCCCACCAGGAGTTTGAGCCAAGCCTGGGCAACATAGTAAGACCTCATCTCTACAAAAAAAATTTTTAAATTAGCCAGGTGTAGTGGTGTGCGCCCATAGTCCTAGCTACCTAGGAGGTTGAAGTGGGAGGATCACTTGAGCCCAGGAGGTAGAGGCTGCAGTCAGCCAAGATCATGCCACTGCACTCCAGCCTGGGTGACAGAGAGAAAGACTGTCTTTAAAAATAAAAAATAGGCCGGGCGTGGTGGCTCACGCCTGTAATCCCAGCACTTTGGGAGGCCGAGGCAGGAGGATCACGAGGTCAGGAGATCGAGACCATCCTGGCTAACACAGTGAAACCCCATCTCTACTAAAAATACCAAAAAATTAGCAGGGTGTGGTGGCGGGCGCCTGTAGTCCCAGCTACTCAGGAGGCTGAGGCAGGAGAATGGCGGTAACCCAGGAGGCAGAGCTCGCAGTGAGCCGAGATTGCGCCACTGCACTCCAGCCTGGGCGACAGAGTGAGACTCCGTCTCAAAAAATAATAATAATAAATTTAAATAAATAAATAAATAAATCAGCCGGGCATGGTGGCTCACGCCTGTAATCCCAACTACTCGGGAGGCTGAGGCAGAATTGCTTGAACCCAGGAGGGGGAGGTTGCAGTGAGCCAAGATCGTGCCATTGCACTCCAGCCTGGGCAACAGAGGAAGACTCCATCTCAAAAAAAAAAAATATCAAGACTGTAATAAAGTGGGTAGTCTCTAGAACCCAGACCTTTACTTGGGTGAATTTTCAAGGGCATTTTCATCAGGATAACTTATGGTAGCTTCATTTTTTACCAAGATAATCGTCTTGAAGTATGAAAATTCCCAGCTTTCCTCTGGTCAGTGAATGCATATTAATCCCATTGATGCTGGTGCAGTTATTATTTGCCTTAGAGTTGAGCAATAGTATTGAAATTTTCCATTGTATGTAATATAAATACTGTTTTTTATGTTTGGAATAAAATAACACTTTGGGATATCAATTTAGTTTCTTCATTATTTGACCTTTTATCTCTTGAAAGTGAACTGTACCTCAAAGAAAAAAGAGTATATATAATTCTGGTGCTTTTCACTGGGATGAAAAAATAGAGGTGTTCTTGAGGTCTTGCCCTTTATCCATAGCGAGTGATTGAGGCTTCTCGACTGATCAAGGCAACTCCAGTCCTAAGTTCTAACTCCAGAATATGTAGGATTCCTCAGGACTAGACTGAGCAGACTGCTATAAACATGACTCCAGAAGGTTCTCCTAAGAATTTAGATAATGATTTACCACTATTCATACACTCGAGTTGAAGTCCTTAGGCTACTAGAAATCCCCACTCTGTGAGCTGGAGAACCTAGGTGTAAACATTATTTTGGAAAGTTCATGCCCTTCTGAATTCTAGCATTTGAAACAGATGTACTGATACATGAATTGGGGGTCTGGCATATATTCTGTTTGAATGATTATGTGCCTTATGTCTGATACCACAGCCCAGGCCCATTATTTTATTTATTAGTGCACAGCGCTAAACTATCTCTAACTGACTTATTTTTAGCCTTTAGAACAAGAATTTCTTGGCAGCAATTTAAATATATCAATTAGGGTGGTGTCAGCAAATATTTTACCTTCAGCTTAACTCCTTTCTTTTGACTCTGACCTATTCACTGCCAACTAATATATTTTGTCAGGAATAGTTTGTTTTATTTGGATTCTAAACAAACCTCAGATATACTGAGAACAATACAAACACAAAAAGAGAAAAATACAAGCAGGGGAAATTCCTGTGGGATGTTGTTTCCTGTCTTGTCTGAGGGGAGGTATTATATAGCCTAGTGATTAGGAGGTTGGAATGTGAGATGGTGGTTGAGAGTCAGGATCTCTTTTAAAAGTGATCTTGAGCAAGTTATTTAAACTTTCTAATTATCAGTTTCTTTATCTGTAAAATGGAGGTAATGGGAATACTTACCTCAAATTGCTGAGAGAATTAAATGAAATAATTCTCCAAGATACTTAGCACGGTAAAGCAGTAAATGCTCCATTCAGGGTACCATTACTATTGATTGACTGCCTTAAAAATTTAATCTTCTTGCCAGGTGCGATAACTCATGCTTGTAATCTCAACACTTTTGGAGGCCGAGGTGAGATGATCATCTTGAGCTAGAGAGTTCAAGATTAACCAGAGTAACATAGCAGGATCTTGTCTCTATTTTTTTAAAAAAGTCACCTTTGTAACACTGGTGAATTTGGATAAGGAGCAAATTCAGATTGTATGCTAATTTTAATAATGAGAAATTTGATTTAGTATTTATAAACAAGAAGTACTTTTCATAAGGTTTCATGCCTATTTAGAGTTCCTGGTTCTTGTTCTTATTAATTTTCTGTCAGACTGTTCTATCTTTGTGCCAATTAGAATAGAAATAAAATGGGTTATTTACTGTACCTTTCATTGTATAAATGAATATTTCATTTTCTAAGGTCTGCAAAAAAAAAAAAACCTCAGCCAAACTTTCTGAATGACTTCCTCCAGAAATAATCCAATTTATGTTCATCCCTTAGTGAGAATTAAATAAAAGTATTAATATTGTATGTAATATTTTAAAGAATCAGAAAGATAGAAGGTGACATTATCTTAGTTTTGGAAAAATGAGTGACCTCGGAGAAAATCTCCGAGGATCTTGATTTTAGAGCTTCTGGTGGCTATAGGCACTTTTAAGGTTGAACTCAGTCACTTTGCTAAGTTTAAGAGCTATATCTTATTTCTAGAAAGTATGAATTGGAGCAATTAAACTTATTTTCAGCAGGGTATGTGACAAGTAGGAAAAATCTGGTCTGTAAAGCATGTTGCCTATTTATTTATTTATTCATTCATTCATTCATTCAGACAGGATCTTGCTCTGATGCTTAGGCTGGAGTGCAGTGGTGCAGTCATGGCTCACTGCAACCTGGACTTCCTGGGCTCAAGCAATCCTTCTGCCTCAGCCTCCCGAGTAGCTGGGACTGCTGGCATGCACAACCATGCTGAGCTAATTTTTTTTTCCTTTTTTACATTTTTTTTAGAGATGAGATCTCACTGTATTGCCCAGGTTTGTCCTTTTTTGGTCCTCACAACTCTTTTTAGAAGTTTACAGTCCAAATATAAAGTTTAGTGTTAGAAATAAGAAGTGTACATTTAATAATGTGTATGCTAGGAAAAAAATGAGAATTCATGTTATTTCTCCTTTACCACAAGTAGGAAAATCCAGCTACGTGTAGGATGTTAAGTTAAAAGTATATTCCTAGCCAGGCATGGTGGTGTGAGATGGAAGAATCTCTTGAGCCCAGGAGTTTGAATCCAGCCTGGGCAATGTAGCAAGACTCCATCTCTAAAAACAAAAAATTACTCCTAATAGGTCACTTTCTTTTTAGAGCAGTCATTGTCATCAGTCATACTACTAGTGATATGCTGATAGCTAATTAATATTTATTGAGCACTTACTATGGGGCCAAGTGCTCTTCTAAGCACTTTGCATGTCTTAACTCATGATTATCCCCACAGTAGCCCTATGAAGTAGCTACTGTATGATCCCCTTTTGTATATGAAGAAACTAGGGTACAGAGAGGCTAAACTAACTTGCCCAGGCATAGTGCTAGTGAATGGCAAATCCAGGATTAAAACCCTGTCAGTATGGCTTCAGAGCGCCTTTTCTAAACCACTGAATGTGCTACCTCTCACTGAGCTTTACCAGTTTCCACTGCTCAAATGGTTACTCCCTCTTTCCATTTTACTTTATTTATGAAAATAAAGTAAGATAAACATAGTGATTAGGAGCATGAGGTTTAGAATCAATATCACCTTTTTGTCCTAGCAGTGCCATTTAAGTAGTTGTGGTACTGTTGATGAGTCTCCTAGATCCCCACCCCTTTTTAATTTATTTTTAGAAAAAAACATTGATTACATATAAAGCTTAGAATTCTCCTTAAACAACTTTCCTCAATCTCTGTATTTTACCCTCAAGTATAATCACTTATACGTAATACATCTTTACACACACACAACCATATACACAGACATAGATGCAGTTGGTTCTCATTATTCAAAGAGTACAGAGTTAGGTTCCTACAAGCCTCTGGTCACAACATTTTGTCTACTGATTAATATATAACCACGTGTTATGTGTGTTTCTGTTTAAAGATTCCTCATTTAATATATATTGTTGATTCACTAACATTAAATTCATGGTCAACATCACTCTAACTCATACCTGAACCAAGCTTATCTAACGTGCATATTTTTCCCCATAAGGCCTTTTTGCACTTAGGAATGCCAGACAGCACTTTTGCACTACATTTGGGGGCCATTTTAAACAGTGAAGCCCCCAAAAACACAAAAATGTGGCACCAAACAGATGGTGAAAGGGCTGTTGTGGATAGTAAGAGCTGAAACTAGAAAGCAGCAGAGATCACAGAGTTCAGCTTCAGCTGGGGACATGTGCATATGGTAACTCAAATATTTTGCCACTTTGCACATGTCTGCAATGACCACAGAAATACCACAAGTATTGGTTTGGGGGTTACAAATGAATTTTAGCAAACAGGCAAATTCACAAATATGGAATCTGTAAATGATCAAGATCAACTGTATATACGCATGCATACACCCATATAAATATATAGGTTTGTATGGGCTGTTTTAATTTATTATATAATGTAAAAACATATTCTGCAGCATAGTTTTTTTAAGTTAATGATGTGGCTTGTAGACGTTTTTATGAAGCTACACTAGATCAGTTGTATTCTTATGAAGTGATACATAATTATTCATAATAGGGATCTACCATAATTTAACCATTCGTCTAATGATAGTGTAAGTTTCAATTTCCTTATATAGGTAAATAGTAAATAAAAATAAAAGATGTGCCTTTGAGAGTTAAATGAGCTTAGTACATTGCCCTACAACTTAAGCACTTAATGAGTGTGAGTTAATAAAAATTAAAGGGCTTTGGAGTCAGACAGACATGGGTTCCACATTCCATCTCTTCCCTCCCTAGCTGTGAGACTTCATTGAATTACTGAATCTCTTTCTGTGTAAAAGAGGTAGATGAAGAACAAAAATAGTAATAACTTTAAGATTATTGAATCTCTCTAAGTCATCTCATCTGAAACTGGAGATTATAATACTTCATTGTTTGTGTGACAATGAAATGTAATCATACCTAAAGTACCTACCACACAGGAACTCAGTGTTTTTTCCTTCTTAGATAATTTGATCTCAAGAAAGTGGTGTTACTTTATTAAGAGTAGCATTACAGAATCAATATCTTCTTTTAAAAATATAACACGGCATTGTACTTCTACATACTCAGAACATAAGAGAAAGAACTAAGCCATTTTAGTACAGTGCTTAGACTGTATACTTTCAGTGAGGTATGGTCTACAAACAATAAAAGCAAAGAAATGTTGAGTTTGGTTGGTAGTGGTACATATATAGCAAATCTAGAACTCTTATGTATTTTAAGTTGAGCAAATGAGTACATATGATGTTGCTGGGAGTCAGGGTTTTCTTGGTGGAAGAAAGGAGATATGGAATGGAATAAGAGAAGGAAGAATCCTCTGGGGCTTTAAGAAATTAGAATTAACAATAAAAGCATGAACTATAATAGTCTAAAAAAAGTATGCATATGATAGGCATATATGCATAGGCCTAGAAACAATGACACCCTGGCAATTAGCACAGCTGTTCTTGCTTGGTTTTTAAATACTAGTCACAGCTAAAAGAAAGTAGGACTCCAGAGCTGTGTAAAGATGTATTTGGATATATACCAGAAAGTAAGGAAGTACCCCAAAATTAATGGGTACATTTCAAAAAGACACAGAAGCCAGCTCAAAAAGGCTCTCACTGGTCAAATCTAGGACAATATGAGTATCAGAATGAATGATGACAGTAATGAGTATAACATTGAGCAAGAGGAGAATCCCTGAGTACACAGTGATGCGAACAAATAAGTAAAATGGGAGGAGGGGAAGAAACAGCTCTTCTTTACAATAGAATGTCAACAACTGTAGAAGGAGTCGTAGAGTTAGAAAATCACCATCATATAACTGATAATTGTTTTAGCAAGAATCATCAATGATTGCTAAATTATTGGATGCAGGGCTGTGGGAGAACAGGATATTTACACTGTCTCAAACTATCTCCCTATCAATAGTTTATTAATTACAAAGGTAGAAAAGAACACCTTTACCTTGGAGAAACTTGGCATATACCAACTTAAGTAGATGATCAAAGTTAACATAATCAGTATTGGGATAAACTGATACCACGTGCCTTCTGAGGTGATGCACTGAGGACACACAATATCACTTCTGTAGCATTCTTGCCAAAACTGCATAAACTGAATCTGATCATGAAGAAACAATCAGGCAACCCAAATTCAACACATTCCACTCATAAGTGTTCTGTACTCTTCAAAAATATTCATTAAAGTCAAAGAGAGGCTGAGGAACTATTTCAAACTCAGGAGACTTGGAAACTAAATGCAGTGTGATCTTGGTTTGGATTTTAGATTAGTAGGAAACATGACTGTAAAAAAGTGACTGAAAAATAACTGGTATTATTGGGACATCAATGTTAAATTTCATGAATTTAATATATATTGGTTATGTAAGTTAATGTTCTTGTTCTTAGCTGAAATTAGTTTGAGCATATAGGGGGCAAAGCTGTCTAAAACTCCCTAATAGTTCTGCAAAAAGATTTTCAGTGGGGTACACACATGGAGAGAGACAGAGAGAGAGAGAGAGAGAACATATTTGATGAAACATTAATTGATGAGATGAATCTAAGTGAAGGCTATATGGGGTGTTCATTGCACAATTCTTGAAACTTTTCTGTGGGTTTGAAATTTTTCAAAATAAAAAGTTGAAAAAGAAGGAATTTGGAAATTTCAAAAAAAAAAAGCATAAAATAGGAAGACTCTAATCTCACCGTTCAGAGATAACCTTTGTTAATATTTTGGAGTATTTCTTTCCATTCATTTCCATGATCCGATAGTGGGCTTTGTTAAACTCAAGCTCATCTCAAGTAAACATTCTCCCTCAAACTTAAAACAATATATTTTTAAAAAATAAAAAGGAATGTGCTGTTCTTGAGGTATTGTTTATTTTCCTTCCAGGAAACTGGTATCCTTGGCAATGTTATGGTCTATTCCTGTTCTTTTACAAGACTAAAACAGGTTGGACCTAAAATGGTACTCTAGGTTGAATGAAAAGCAGTCTGATCTGAAGTCGCTTTCACTGAACACCATGGCATATATAACTCTTGATGGCTCTGTTTCTGTTTCTCATGGCATTTAGCAGCGCTCTCATGTCTCAGCTATTTCAGGGATAGGGGAAATTATTTATTTTATTTTATCACTTAAATATCTCATTTGTATGTAAGAAATCTGAAGCAGCTGAGATAAACCAATTGATGAAGACAGCATCTCACTGAATGTTCCTTTAGCTGGAATGAACTTGATAATTGAATGTTTATTAGAGGTTAAGGGAAAAATCCTTTAGATTAACAATCCCTACCTTTTAAAAATGTCATATGCTTTCTAATATGTATCAGGATGAAAGTAGTTCATTGTCTTATTCCTCACATAATGTGTGCCTAGCATAGGGCCTGGTACATAGTAGCATAAAGGTGTAGTGTTATGTGCAGATACCATTCTACATATTGTACATGTATCTCCCTCAGTCGTCTCTGTTATCACTCAGTTCCCTGAGACTACTTCCAGCTGTCTCAGAGACATTAATGATTTTAGACTAATTTCTAAAGACCTCTTTCATTTTGATTTTATTATATTTTTGTTACTAAAAAACTTTTTTAGTGGTTCAGAAGCATTAACAAGTCAGAAAAGACAAGTGGAATTTCCTCAGTGGACCAGCAGAGAAAAGACCTTATAAGGAAAAAAAGAGAGATCAGTATTATTTGTAACTAAAGTGCCAGTCCTTCTGCTAGATGCTTTTCATGTAACTACATTTAATCTGCACAATAACTGTATGAAGTAAACAGGATTATCACATACTTACAGCTGAGGAAGCAAAGTCTGAAAGCCAGAAAGTCTGACTAATTTATCTAAGATCACACCACAGCCAGGTAGTAGAACTGGGGTCAGATCAGTAGTGTCTGCCTGGTTTTGAAGCCTGATTTGATTTCTCCATTATAAAATACATTGCTGCTGGTCTCAACTAGTTTTTCTGTTACATGTTTTAAACACAATGGATGTTTCTTTGTATCTTCTTTACCAGGCTTTTCTGATGTGGATCACACCTATGCTCAAAGAACTCAGCTCTTTGACACCTTAGTAAATTTCTTCCCTGACAGCATGACTCCTCCTAAAGGCAACCTGGTAGACCTCATCACACTGTAACTGAAGAGTCACTGGACACAGAAATGGAAAACAGGAGTCGATTTTCCGTCTTTTGGATTGCAGCTCCACTGACTGACAGTAAAGCTGCAGTGATTGAGGACTACACCAGAGTTCTGAAGGGATCTTAACCATCACAAGTTTTTACCCTCTTCCTTCATGCCTGACCTCAACCCCGCTCTCCTCATCCTATTCCTAAATTAGGCTAATAAAGTGAAATTGGTATACTTTCCAGTTAAATATATATATATATTTTTTCTTACTTTATCTTTTAAGAATTAATGAGTATAAAAGAAAAATTAGGCAGTTTACCCTTTTCAGATTTTTCTTTCTTTTTTTTTTAATTGGGGGAAATAAGCACTATTAACAGATTCAGCACTACAAGTATTTTGAATGTTGTTGCTGTTGGTCATTTGGCCTGCCTTTTCCCTTCCCATTTCACTTTGCCTCCCATCACACAACTGCGTGTAAATGGTGTCACTTGTTCACCTCTTTACTTCATTCTTAACAAGTGTATAGTTCTCTAGGACAGTTGATGTATGTTAAGGTGATATCTGTGTCTGTATTGACTTGTCTTGTGTTACATTAAACAGTAGGCAGAACTGAGGTCTCAAGTTTGCACTCTTGGCCATAGAACTAAAAATGAAACCTGAGATTGACCCAAGCACCTATCTGAGATTGGTATATAATATTTCTATAATGATATATTTTATAGTAGATATTACAATAGCATCTGACTTTGAGTCACAGAAACCTTAAACTGAGGAGACAATAGTTCAGAACCTTTAAGAGCCATTCTAAAAATGACCAGCAGGAGGGATCTAGTAGTGAATAATATCTTAATAGCAATTTTAGGAGAAAATGACTCTTTCGTCCAGAAGAGCTCTGCAGAACCAGGGCTCCCGTTTATCTTGTGCTATCTCTGTAGTATTTTCATTTGAGAGAGGAGGCTGAGTTTCCAGAGCTTTGCTTTCATTTATTTTTATACACATTGTCTCTCTATATCTGCTTGTGGATATTGTTATTTTGAAGAGAAATGGTTTGTGATTGTCCAGTGGTATACAACTGACAGGCATTTCATTAAGCACATAGACCAGACTTTGTGAATGGTTCAGATATTTTTTCATTAAAAAACAAGGTGTGGCAGATGGACTTTTCCATGGGTCAAATTTTTTGTGTGAGAGATAGAGGTACATGTCTTCTGATGATGTGCTATGGAATGCAATGTGGGAAACCTACATCTGGCTAGTGCTTACATTTGCTCAAAAAGCATGTTGTATGAAGCTGACTGCCACCATGCTAAAGCAGATTCATATTAAGAAGTGTCGGTCAATCCAGTGGCTCTTAAGAGTGAATAGCTTTATGGAATCAAGTATGTCCCTGAGTAGCAAGATTAGGCCTCACCAAAGAAGGAATTAACCTGCACTTTCAAAAAGTACCATGTATAGGAATGAAACATTGAGGTCCCACTTTATTCTGTCTTTAGTACATGGTTTTACTTATTTTGGGGATGGATAGAAATATATTTTTGCTAGTTCTAGGCTTGAATCATGGGCTCCTTGGCTTTCCTAGCATCCCAAAGCAGTCAACAGTGATTTCTTAAGCAATTTGATCTGTACCTTTACTTGTGAAAGGTATGCTATATAATTCAGCAAGTACCAACTTGTGTAGCTGCAGAATAACCAAGTGGCTATCCAGTCAAGTAAATACAGTTTGCTTACATACTTCAACAGTTTCATAAAACGATTCCCCTGAGTGACATGAGAACATAAAATGTTAATATCACTAATATAGCCTGTTAAATCTTTTGTGGAGACAGGTGCAAATCAGAAGATAGACAAGGAAGAACCTGAGCTTGCTAAGACTTCCTAAATTTAAAAGCTCTAGTTTTGCTTAGTGTGAATTCTGGCACTTTAAAAAGATTAAGCAAGTGAAATTCTGCTGCCCTCCACCATTTATTTTTACAGTGCTTTGTAATTTTTTTCATCAGTTCCTTAAATGTTATTTGGAGGAAACTAAGTTCTTGACCTCAGTAATTTTATTTTTGTTTTTCCCTAAATGTTTCCCTACTAGTCTTTTTGGAAAACATGTTTGTTTTAATTTCATCTTCCCTCACTTTATTTAGGTAGAATTTTTCCCCCTTCATTTCTGAAATTTTTTGCTCACCGCCATGTTTAAATGGGGTTGAATCATAGCGAGCCATTTGCTCTTGCCAAAGTGAGATAGATGTACTGAGGAGATAATTGAAAAGTCAGACTGTACTGTGGGGCTTTAATCAGAGCACTGCTGGAAATGATTGCAGAGAATGTAGTGCTTCATATATCCATGACCAAGATTGACATGTTGCTCACAACATGTCACAATTTAGTGAGGAGCTACATGTATTTCCAAGAATTCCATCATAGATTATAATTTAAATAATCGAATTTGGTATTTAGGTACATTGTTTATATAGCCAAGTATATATGCTTTACTACCTAACAATTATTCTAGCCTAGGTAAATCCCTAATTGAAACACCTGGCTAACACTTTAGACACAAAAATTAAGTGGGATACAGTTTTCTCATTTGTATTATCTCCAGCTTCAACCTCATTCATCCTTTTTCCTAGTATAATACATTGTTTTCGACCAGAAATTAAACTAGATATCCAACATTATTTTCAGTTCTTGTACTTCATGAGTAATAATCTGATTTTCAAGACACCTCTTAAGTGCATTTGCATTTTATTTTGGTAATGGCAGAGACCTCATGTGGCCAGTTTGATTGATTGAAGAATGTATCACTCTTATTCAAGCAAAGGAATTCAGACTGAAATGCCTACCTCTGTGCTGAAGCTGACAGACAGTATTAACTCTTATCAAGGCCATCTTTTAGACCTGATTTTCATTTATATGAAGACAGACCTGTCCATGTCTAATAAGTAAAAA
The DNA here is from genome assembly GCF_029281585.2 of Gorilla gorilla gorilla. Taxonomy (NCBI): domain Eukaryota; kingdom Metazoa; phylum Chordata; class Mammalia; order Primates; family Hominidae; genus Gorilla; species Gorilla gorilla. The sequence continues at coordinate 140,573,465 of NC_073230.2, forward strand.
CTGATAGAATACATTAAAAAGTTACTGGTTTATCATAGAAAAGTTTGATGGGTTTAGAGCTCAGTGATTTAAGCTTGTAAAACTGCATTCTTGGGCAAAATATTTATATTGTATATAAATGGTTGGCAGCTTATTCCAGTTGATCTCTTCACATCTGCCTTAAAAGTGCTATGCAGAGATACATTAACAGAGTTATAATAAAACAGTGTTTTAAAATCTAGCCTATAAACAAAAACTAGTTTGAGGCACCCAAGCATTTAGTGAGAGATTGAGAATGATGCTTAATGGATCAAAAAAGCAATTAGGAGTATGTTCCTGATTTTATTCTCTAAATTATACTCAATTTCATGGTAATTACATGAAGAAGTTACCTGCAATTATTCTTAACACTACATGGAATTCACTGGGTAATTGTGGGTCATTTATTTCCTGAAAGTCACGTGAAATTCTTAGCTGGTTGAATGTTGCACAGTATTTGAGAATTACGGTTTGAAGTGATTTCTGTGGGAGGGAATCATTGCAATGTATATTCTAAATAAAGTCATCTAACTATTAAAAAAAAAAACACCCTTCCTAACCCCTCTTTTCTTAAAATTCCACATTCATCCACAATCTCATCCCTTTGTAGAAATTCTTGCCTGAATTCTCACCAAGTTTTGAATTCCTAAGGTAGCCCCGATCTAGGATGTGAAGGCTGCCCAGAAAAAGTTTATGGCTGGAGGAGTATCATACAGTGTCTACATATGACAGTACTTACAGATTAGGTCTTTGGATGCTTTAACACAAAAGATTTTTGTTATCCTTATTAGTCAAATAACACTATTGTTTTGTGGTTCTAGACCCTGGCTTCTATCTCCCTGTGATTTGTTTTAATGCTGAAATGACTTGGCTATCCAAAGCTTCTAGTCTAGAGGTCTGTTGGTTGAAGGCAGACATTTCCAAGTTTGTTGAAATAATACGAAGCTGACTAGCTTACGTGAATGATGTTGCCCTCATTTGTTTTGGGTGAGGACTCATTACTGCAGTATATTGATCTCTTCACCAAATGCTTTTTCTTTTTCTCAATAAATGCTGTATTAGAGGTTCTATTTATATATGATTTTTAAAACTTTGGTTTCCTTCTATCCACCAAATACTGTGAATTGTTTTTCTATTTATTTTTCTTAGCTAATGTAACTTTATTCTTCACTTTTTTTTAGCCCTAGACTTCCTAGATTTTCTGTGGCATTCTGTAGGAGCATTGTATTGCTTGGAAAAAAAAAGATCAAAATCATTCTGAGGCAAATGCTCTATTATCCTTATTTATGACAAGAGAATAATGAAATTCATAAGAAATTAATAACATTCAGATATTGCTATAAACATACTTGAGTCATTTTCATTTGGGAATAGTAATAATGGCAGTGGCAGCTTTAATGGAGAAACCTGTGTTGGCCTCTTTTTCTGGCATTAGGGTCTCTTGTCATAGAACTATTGGTAAAGTACAGGTTTGATAGCAGAGTTCCTGAATTCAGCATATCATCAGAATTTCCATTTACCTTTTGTCTTTTCTTTTTATTGTATTTTTTAACCTTTTTGTTTCTATTCCTACCTCCCATGAGTAACACTGATTTCTGCTGAAGTTAGAATTTGTGTTAAGAATTGACTTTAAATTTCTGAAATAGTTGAATATTAGAAGTGGCTTCAATTGCCATGAAATGATTGCTTTTCTTTTTCTTTTTTTTCCTTAAATAAAAATAATGCAGCCTTATATATGTCTCTTCCCCTCAAGAATGTGAATTTAGGCTGGGCATAGTGACTCACGCCTGTAATCCCAGACCTTTGGGAGGCTGACACGGGAAGATTGCTTGAGCCCAGGAATTTCAGACCAGCCTGGGCAACACAGGAAGACTCCATCTCTACTTAAAATATTTTTGTTTTTTAGCCAGGTGTGGTGGTATGTGCCTGTAGTCCCAGCTACTTGGGAGGCTGAGGTGGGAGGATCACTTGAACCTAGGAGTTTGAGGCTGCAGTGAGCTATGATTGCGACACTGCACTCCAGCCTGGGCAACAGAGCAAGACCCTGTCTCAAAAAAAAAAAAAAGAATGTGAATTTAGCTCCAATTCCAAATGACTAACTCTTAGGGCAGTCATAGCCAATGAAATCATCTGACGGTAGCTTCTGTAGCCCTTAACCTAAGGAGTCATTAGAGGTTATAGTAAATTAGTTTCTCTAGTGGTGCAGAGAGAAATGCCATCGGGGAAATTATCACTGTCTTTTTTGCTAAAGTTTTATATTGTGAACTGGATCCCACTTAACAGCTTAAAAACACAAAAATGAAAGGGTAGTCCTAGTTTATCTTCTTAATTAGAATCATTATTTGGAAATAAGATTTGCAATATGCTGTCTATCCCCAAACACTGCTGAGCTTGCTGGAAAACAGAATTTAACATGAATGTTGTCTGAAAGCTGTAGGATCAACGGCAAAAAAGGGGAAATGTTTGGTAGGGAATTGGACCAGTTCTAAGGTATCACTTTTAATTATAAAATAATGTCTTCCTTTTTATCTGCTTTTCAGACAGCCTCAGTGAACTATTAAACATTTGTGTGCAAAGTCCTATTTTGCTTATCTAAGGCATTTTGACTTGGAAGTATTAAACTTCAGGAACGAGCTAGAGAAGACAATGAGGGTATGTTAGAGAAGGAAAAATAGGAGCTTTTTGCTCATGGATTTTAGAGGTCCACAAATCGAAAGGAAAAAGAAATTTCATTTCTAACCCTAAAATAATTTTGTTAATGAGATGCTGGGAAGAAGACTACCAAAAGGCCTCAAAGCTCATGCTTCTAGAATATTCAGTAATTCTGAATAGTCTTTGGGAAGTAGCATTTCTTGGGAAGTAGCATTTCCCTTCTCCCAAATAACTGTTTGAGATCTTAAAACAGAAAATCCAGTGTTAATGGGCTCTAGATCTTAAACTAGGTGAGCAGCTTCTTACATACAACCAGTTCCTTGTTAAGGATCCAGCAGGAAAACCAGCCATAAAACATTTCAACATGCAGTTTGGGGGCTCCCTTGCTTATTCACTGAATTTAAGCTCTTGCTGCAACATAGCTCTGTACCATCTGGGATGCTAGCAGTCACAGCAGTTAGCTCAGATATCTGAGCTGTCTGCCACACAAAGCCTGAGGAGATCATCATTCTTCAGTTTCATTCATTACTTAACGAATGCCAAATTAATTGGCAGGAAGAAGAAACACTGTGTGATATACTGAACAAGCCTGTGTGCATGATTAAGGAGCCACTCAAAAAGCCAATTTTGAGCTTTATTTCTCCGTTGTTAACAAATCTCAAGAAAGCCTTTGTTACAGTTTAGCTCATGTCATTTGGTTGGTTTTATTTTCTAGCCCTTTAACATAGGAGGAAAATTGTCATTTCATGTATAACTTGTAACACAGAATTGAACTGATACTAGTTTCCTTGCCTTAAATTAATTATATGTCATCCCAAGGGTCTCTGTTAATTCTGCTTTGCCAAGCAATAATGAGATCTGGGTTTGGCATTAGAAGTATTTCATAATTTTGGTTTTTTCTTTAGGTTTCCTCCACATTTGTAAAGTGATTGATTAAATTAGAGGAGGCATGTAGAATAAATCCCAATCCCATTGCAACTGGCAGAGCTTCATAAATCTTTATAAATTCAGTTACAACAAAGGAGAGGATCCTACACCATTAGAGCCATGCCATCAGGTGTTTGCAAGTGACAGCTGTAGTGTGTTGCCTCAAATAATACCAAGTTATAAATAATACCAAGTAATTATCAACTCACTCCCAAATTTAATAATAAGATATCAAAGTCCAAAAGGTTACTTAGGAGTAGTCTTCCATGGGGGAAGATAAATTTATTAAAAAGTCATGTACTGATCTTTTTCTTGGGATTTTTTTTTTCCTTTCCCAGAAAAAAAAAATATTTTGGTGACTGATCAATTGTAAACAATTTTCTTCCTTACTTACAAATCATCCGTTCGGAAAAATAAAAGTGGACTTCCTTTCCTAAGCATTACAATTAGCCTGGGCAAGAGGTGTTATGATTGTCTTATTCTTTAAGCCAGCTTACTTTTTGGATTTGTGTGAAATGTCTTTTGAAAAGAAAGTAGATAGTATAGTATTAATTAACTACTTTGTATAGTCTTCTGCATAATTTAGAGTTGAAAATAATGTAACATTTTCCTGTGAACGGATTTCTTTATGCGTACATACTTTATAAATATACATATATACACATACACATACATTTTTAAAATGCTCTTTTTAAAGAGATTCTTATCTTGCTCCCACTCCAAAAGCTATGTACAGTTGAGTTATTAGCCTCAGAGGAAGAGTACAGGAAAGCGAAGATGAGGACCTCCTTTTCTTGTGTTGGTCTTGGGAACAAACAGTATTCCGTCTTTCAAATATGGCATATTTCTGAACAGTTTGGGAAAGATGTTAGAATTTTTTAAAAGTCAGCTCTTTTATGAATTGGAAGTACTCAGTAGTCAGAAATTAAGATCCCCTCTGATAGAGATAGATTCTCAAAACCAAAATTGGACTGAAAATTAGATTGAGAAGAAAGATACAACTTCCTCCATAGCCAATAAAATCTGTCTTTCCAAGTCTGCTTATTAATGCTGTGAAATCGCTCCTTCTGTTTGTGAAAACATCTCCTGGACTGGAAATGTGGTGCTGTAACCAGCTGAGCCGAAAGTTGGAGAATGTTAAATATCTTTTATGGGACTTAGGATAAAATGTATTGATGTTAGTCATTGTCAAAATAGGTTTATCATTTAAAAAACTAGGAAATTACTAAGTATAAAGAAGAAAAACCAGTATTAATTAAGTGATGAGACCTCTTCATTTTGTTTTCCCTGACTTATTTCCATTACCAAACATAGTAAAGGCCAGAAAAGATTAAAAAAAAAAAATTAACACAGCCATTCCATTGTTTTTTACCACATGGAGAAAGGACCAGGCTGGAAGCATATGTCCCCCCACCCTTATTTATATTCCTTTGAGCATTGCCGTTTTCTAGACAGACAATCCGAAAATAATTGTGTTGATAGGTCTGTTTAAGCCTGAACTCTGGGTGTAAAATGTTATCCAGAAGCTATAGGGAGCTGCCTTGCTCAGGTCATTGGAAATTTCAACCCTAAGACTCATTTGAATTTCTAAGTCCATTATGCACCATTATGGGCATATGGAGCATATTCATACCATGAGGAGGAGTCTTTGTTTATGATGGACTTTTTAATATGGCCATAATTAAACTCACACTCAAAAAGGATGAGCTATTGTCAAAAGCCAAAAGAAAAACAGACAAAATGAACATGAAGCAAGGAGTCCATAAAACAAGAGTTCTTTACCACGTTTAAGCAAATGTCTCTCAAAAAAAATTGTATTTCTGTGCACATTAGCTGAGATTCACACATTTTGCACCTCAGTAGTATTTCAGATGAGACTCAATGTGTGGAGGAGAAAACTGCTAACTTGTTTGGTTCTACTCTTACCCCCTCTTCTGTGGCAACGTGGGGTCAGGGCCGTATCCTAAAGTATCCACATGGTCTTAAATGGAAATCATGGGACTCTGGAAAGCTGGCATGAGCTGGTTGGAGCTTTTAAACAGAAGCGCTTTATGGGTATCAGATCTCTTCTGACATCAATTGTTTTGAAATCATTGTTGGGCTCTGTCGTGTTCTGCAGTCTTCCCCATTCCCCTCATGATCTTCTCTGGCTTATCTTTTATCCAATCTGTATGGACTTTTTAGGATTTTTTTTTCTTTTAGTACAAATAATTTTCAGATCCCAGCTTTGGTAAATGTGTTAATTCTACTTTGTGAATAAATAAATGAGTGATCTGCTAAAAATGGCAATTGTAGAATTATGTTGTATGTAATGTACATATGGAGAAAGAATGTATTTTGTTCATTTTCTTAATAAAATGTTATATATGGATGCTACAAGATATCTCTTGTATTTGCTCAAACTACTTTTGAAGTGAACTTTTAAAATGTTTTTGTACTTTACAGTTGTGTTTTTTCCCCCAGAAAGGTGAGTTTTATTTAGGCTTCCAAAAATGGAAAGTGATACGCTTTCGAAGGGCCTTTGGGTGTTTTCCTTTGAGACGGTGCTCAGATGAACAAGTACCGGCCATGCTCACAAAGTTTCTGCGGGGAGGCTTCCACTTATTTAAAGACCACTGGTAAATTATTTCATGAAATGTTCTTCTATCTACTGTTAATGACCACCCTTATTTTATTTGCTTTGTCCACTTGGACTTATGTTCCTCTTTAAAGGGGATATGCTTGTACAGGCTGGGAACTAGAAGGAAAGACTGAACTGAAATGGAAAATTCATTGTAGAAAAGATAGTAAAGGGAGAGAACCTAGAAGTGTTGCAAAGTTTGGGAAAATTCTGCATCCCTGTCCCCATTAAAAGGGAAAGACACTTTATGGGCCAAATCTTGAAAAAACTAAGCTGAGAAATATGCCAGATAAAAGTCCTGGGTCACTGGGGCCGAGTGGTGGGACTCTTAGTAATGAGATCCCCTCTCTGCCCTTTCCACCTCCTGGTCTGCTTTACATTGTGGCTTTGTGATCATGCATTCTGGAGTGAATTGTCAGCTGATTTTATTCCAAACAGGGATCATGCTTTCTCAGTTTACAAATTGAAAAATCCAAACCTTACTGCAGAGCTTTCATTTCTAGGGTGTCCTTTGAGTGTGGCCCTTAAGTAACGTTTCTTTGTGTTCTCAAAACAGGAAAGCATGAGGTGCAGTGATAAGGTAAGGAATCGGCCTTTCCTTCGTCAGTCCTCCAGAGAATTAACTCAAAAGGATCAAAATGCAGGACACTACCCTTGATATATTTGTCACTACCTTCTGGTGGGAAGACAGCAGTAAGTAAAGAAGCCTTGGCCCTAAACACAGATGAGAGCCAGCTGCTCCCAGGTCAAGCACATGTGGAGACTGTACTACAGAGCTTGGAAGTTGCTGCCTTAGGAGCTTCTACCGCCTAAGGAAGATGACCGAGCATCTAATAGGGAAATGGCTGTGTGTGCCCATGCTCCTGTAACTTCTCATATAAATGACGACTGCAGAGTTCCTAGAAACGAGAGGGGGGGGGGTGTGCGGGGGGGTTATTTTCCCTGTAAATGAAGGCAACATTGGTTTATCACTAACTGTTCAGATTCTGAAGGTATTAATATGACTGGAAAGACCATCTGAGGCTTGTACAGTCCTGGCGTAAGTCAAAATCCTGGTTGATGACATTCCTTCTTTAGCACCACATATGCTACATCTTCCTTTGCCTTTTACATGTCTTAGAGAAAAGGAAGAGGGGACTGGAGACTTGGGCTTTCTGGGGCATAGGGCAGTTGGGGCAGCAGAGGATGATGCCACCATCCTTACTCTACAGCTTCACTATTGTCTTACGGGGACTTTTTTCCTGTGGGCTTTCACCCAGCAAAAGCAGCAGCCGTCAGTCATATCCTTGCCAGAGAGATTCTTAATATAGGAGAAACTGTAATAAGGAGAAACTACGTAGAAGTAGCCTGCCTAGCACTACGTTCGTAAGTTTTAATGGTTGGCAAACCCCGCTAGGTGGTTAGGACCCTTGGCGATGTACATAGCAGCATTGTACAGCTGCCCTCTAAGCTTGGGACATAGAATGGAGAGTCCAGGAGGAATTGGGAATCCTGGCTTTCATTTCCTGATGACCAATGACTTCTGCATAATATTGCACAACTTCTCTGCCTCATTTCTTCTGTGAAGTAAATACTGGCAGCAGATCTTGTTTGCTAGGATCCTATTGATTTTCTTTTTCTTTTTAGGACAGGGTCTCACTGTGTCATGCAGGCTGGAGTGTAGTGGTGTGATCATAGCTTACTGCAGCTGCCAACTCCTGGGCTCAAGTGATCCTGCCTTAGCATCCTGAGTAGCTAGGACTACAGGCATGTGCCAGCACAACTGGCTAATTAAAAAAAAAAAAAAAAAATGTGAAGATGGGATCTGGCTGTGTTGCCCAGGCTGGCCTCGAATTCCTGAGCTCAAGCTATCCTCCCACTTTGGCCTCCTAAAGTGCTGGGATTAAAGGCATAAGCCACCATTCCCCACCAAGGTCTTTGAAAGCAATAGATATCTCAGTGTTTATCACTAGTGTTAATTATGTAGCCAGTTCTATTCTTTATTTACTTTTTTCCCTTGTGGTACAGAAGAAATCTGTGATTTGGGAGGGAGCTTATAGGGAAGGTTCTGAGTGACAAATGAGCATAACACATTTCAATTGACAACTGAGCGTGTGTCTTGGTTGGCAGGCAGGGATCAGGGTGAATGACCTACTCAGAAAGAGAATGGGATCTTAGGTCTAACTTGTGGCCCACGAGAAGCTGTGGGTCACTCTTAGAACAGTGCACCTCGACCATGGCCGGGTCCTGTGTGAGTTCCTTGTACTTGGACTCCTTTCTGTATCCTTGGCACCCTCTCGAAGCTAACCTCAAAATTACCCGGGCCCAACTCTAGACCTCTCTTCAGGGTTTAACTGCTTTTCACAACTTTCATGGAAGGAAAATCATGTTGTAACAGTAGTTGCATTCTAGAAATGTATTTTGCTGTTGTTGGAACTCTGGCATTAACGTGATACTGAGAAAAGAGTGTAGGACTAAAGAGCAAAAAGAGAATCAAGGCCCATGCTGCCATTTAAATGGTTGTGTGATCAATCTCAAAGAGAATACTTAACTCCTGCATCTAATTTCCCGAGTGGGGACAATTCCTATAAGATAGGTTTGTAAACCTATAGGTTTCCTATAAAATGGTTTGTAAATGGTAAGATGCTAGGCAAGTAGACAAGATTGTTGTCTAGCAACTAAGATTATGGACCAATTCTACCTGACAGTTTCCCTTCTGCAAGTTGGGAATGATGAAGAAGTTTTCCCCTTCCGATGAAGAAGCATGCAGCTGTGGATAATACCACGCTAGGAGATGAAGAAAGAATCATCTCCAGTGATTCCTTCCTTAAACCGCTATCTTCACTGCAGACCTGGAGGAGGGATAGGCAGAAGCCTCTTGTGGCAGTAAACAGATCCTTTTATGGCAGAAACAGGGCCAGAACAGAGCTTCTTTGTTTTTACATATATATATATACACATATGTATGTATACATACACACATACATATATATATATATATATAATTTTTTTTGTCTCTTTGCCAGTGTTTTCATACCTGATCAATGTTCAGCAGCCCTCTTGGGGATTTCTGATAGTGGTGATTCACAATGTATCTGAGGCAGAAGTAGAGGGAAGGAAGACAGCGAAACATACAACATCATCTTAGGGGAAAGTGAGGTTCTTTACAGTCACTAGGATAACTTGAGTAACATAAAGACTCATAACCACCTTTAGGATCCCCCTTTTTTTTTCTTTCGGTTTCTCTCCTTCTCTTGCCTAATTTCTTTGCCTGCAGAGTTGCTGGACAAGTGTAACTCAGCACGGAGGCTCCTGTGCTACGGGTGTGAGCCGACATTCTCAGGCACTTTGGCGATGAGCCTCATACACAAGTGAAGGCTTTAAGTCCGAGCAAAATACTAGAGCTTGAACCAGTTTACACAAAAACACTTCAATTGACAGTATACAATTTTCCAAAATATATTTTTGTAAGAAAATGCAATAATTATAGTTTTTACAAACAAGTTTCTCAGTAAATTCCAGTGTAGTTCAGACCCCTGTCCACTAAGACATATATGATCCCCCAGTTCCTGGGCAAACTGTTGAACATTCACTGCAGACAAAAAGACCAACACCAAAGAGTCATCTGTGTCCTCCATGCTGTTTGCAGCAGACCTGAGGGATCAGCTAGTGACCGTGACAAAAGCTATGCTACAGTTTTACTCTTGCCCTCTCTGCCTCCCCCATCATGTTTCCTTGGCCCCTCAGTCCTGTTGGAGTAAGTTCCATACATAAAAGCTCATCCAAAACTTTGTTTCTTGGCAGAAAGAATTGTTCACTTACATCTTAAACCTAAATGATTCAGAGAAAGTGTAGAAGACCAGTTCTTATGTTTGTGTTCATGCCCTCCCTAGCCTTGCTAGGGTAACAACTGGGAAAGGAATTCTGTCCTTTGTGTCATTCTGGCACCTTCAAGTAGCAATTCTTAATTTACCGATTATTCCTTCTGAGGCGCACAGTCTGTGGATCCAGGTTTTAATCTTGTTTCTGTCCTGAACCATGTGATTTTGAGGAAGTCACTTCATCTTTGTGAGCTTCAGATTATCTTTTTCTCTAGAAAAAGATTGGACTAGATCTTTAAATACCTTTCTCCATGACTACAAGGTTGCCTGCCAACCAGAGCATATTGACTCCAACCTTTACTGAAATGGAGCTGTGACTTTGCTGGGGAGGGGGCAGGGTTGCATTTTAAAATTAAAAAAAAAAACAAACACCTGATCTACAAGACAAATACTTTATCATAAGTTTGTCTTGTTATATTTCATTTTTGGTTTAAAAAAAAAGCAAAAACTTGTCATTTCCAGTAAGACATTTACATTCCTGTCCAGAGAAAAAAACTTGGCCATCACTCAGCTAACATAATGCTTTTTCAAAGTATGTTCACTTAAAGCAGTGCAGGGTAGATTAACATGGTCACTGTATTTACATTATCAAAAAAATGTGTATATGTATCAGTTTGAACTTCTTCAAAGTTTCTCCAGTATATTGTCAAAAAAGATAAAGCTCAAGAAGTGGTTTAAATAAACTTTCTGCTAGCTTTCCTTATCAAGCGGGAAAAAAATCTGGTGCCTAGACTAGATTAAACCCGTATTCTGTTTTACAACTCGAAGAATATTCTGTACCTCCTTCATAAGCATTGCTGCCTGTCTCCCCACTCTCATGACAGTAGGCTTCCCAGTCATCATACTTGTGGTTTCTGGCCTCCTGTGCAGCTTGGGGAAACCACAGTTTACCACTGAAAGAGTTGATAAACTCTCTTTGCTACAACCTGTTTAAGTCATGCTGAGCTTCTAGTGTTCCTCTTACCTCTTCCCAGACCCAATGCTCTCTGAATTATCAGAGAGCATTTAGAACCCAGTAAAGGTGGCAGAAGATGATGACCTTTATAGATGCATGGCTGTTTGGCCTGTTCACATAGGTGTCCTGGTGGCAAGAGCAAGGCAAGGTGTCAGATTCTGAAGCTGCCCTAAGCCTAGACTAACACAGTTTGGACGAATATAAAGCAGTAACCTCTGAATCAGCCCAAAGCCTCTCCGGGTTCTCCTTGGACAGAGCGATGGAGAGTCAGGACCGACCTGGCCAGGCACTCCTGCTCTCTAGTCCTTGCCAGTCATCATCTGTCTCCAAGAGGCCATAGGGTTGCAGCCTTTGATTGATTTGCAGAGGCCTATTTGCTGTCTCTGTCAAAAGCCCTGGCTGGTGAAGTGTGACCCAGGATCAGCAAAGGAGGAATAATCCAGTCTGGCCTCTCCCACGGGACCACAACAGAAAACCTACTGGGTGGAGAGAACCCAGCGCTGGGCAAGAAGGAAGCAAACACCTCACTCAAGCCTAACAAGATTTCCCGTTTTCCCCCAAACAGGCACTGTTCTCCATCCTGCCCACCTCCAAACACTAGAGCATCGGGGCAGATGTTTTTGGAACTTGTTAGCCTCGCATCCCTCTAACTCCTGGGAAACTCGCTGGGGCCCTATGTGAACCCTTGGCCTTCCTTTTCCCCTAGGATATCAGATGGCTACAGACTGTGAGGAAGGAATTAGGCAGATGGTGCAGGACAGATCTTCCCCAGCCCCTCCCCCTACCCTTTTAAAAAGTAAGCCATCCCGAGTGGATAGCCTATTTCATCAGAGCTACTACAGCCGGAGCCTGACTCTTAAGACCCTGGAGGTGTGGCTTTTCACCCAAAAAATGGCAATTTCATTCCCCTAAGCAGTTCTGCCCATTTTCCTATTTGATCCCAGGGAATTTACGCCCAGAACGATGGAGACCATGGCGAAAGTTCAACATTCCACACAGGATTCCCCCTTCTCAATCAGATGAAACCTCACCATGCCCACTGCTTAGGAGCCTTCTACATGGCAGCTAACTGCCGAGCCCATAAAAGTCCTATATTGGGGAACAGACATAGCTTTGTGTTCCCCTGAGATGCCACCAGAAACTGCAAGAGAACCACAGCAGCCGCACTAGGCTCACAGAGAAGAGGAACAGCAAGGCCTAGCTCCAGGCCAGGACAGTGGGACGTTCCCACAACAGTCTGTCCCCCAGGCTGCCCTTCATGCACCCAGCATGCACTGCGCTTTCCAGGCCCTCTTTTCCTGTGGCACAGGAGAATCAGAATGAGTGAGATGAGCTAACTGGACGTCTGCAACTGTCTGAGCTTTTGGCCTTTGGCAGTGGAGGGCTGGGTTAGAAAACAACTATAACAAAACTCTCACCAACTTGAAATGTCCCTGAGTTTCCTATGACATACAGGGGAAAGCCTGTCCTTCCTGGCTGCTTTAATGGATTGTCTCTGAAGACACATCGCTGATGGGGGGCCCCAGGAAGGCCTCTCCTGCAGCCACTGCTCTTTCATACTGGGTCTCAGGGAAGCACTCCCATCAGCTGAGCAGTGAACAACAAAAGGAACACGCTGCTCTCACTAGCTACAGCAGATTTTAGTCCCTGGTGGAAATGGAAGCCCAAAGAAGATCGTGGGTGGCCTCTGCAAGGAGTGCCAGGGGCCATGGGCCAGTGTTCCTGCTGACCCCTCATCAGCTGCCCTGAGATACCAGCCTGGACTCGAGTGTCCCCTTCTCTCCTCACCTGCACGCAGGTCCCCTAAGCAGACCTGGTTCATGCACGGAGACCTGTGTGGGTTAAGCCCCCATCTCACGAAGCAAATGTGAGAAAATCCGAATCCAGAACAAGGGGTTCAAGGTTATGAATAACCTGTGCTAATCCCAGAGGCCCCAGGACAGAGTAAGTGGGAACAAACACTGAGTGTAGGGAGGGGTAAGAACACAGAGGGTGGGAAGATGGGTACACGAGGCTGGGGTAGGAGAAGGAAAACTTGGGAGCTGGACTTTCAGGTCGTCAGATCCCACCGAGCCAGGATGTAGCCCTGCCCTCCTTTCCAGCCCAGCCACCTGCTGGAGTTCCACCCTTGCCCGGGACTGCTCTGGACGGAAGGCACACGTGAACACAGCAGTGTGGCATGGTGCAAATGGAATCTTTGTTCTCATCCTGGCTCTGTCACCAAGTGGCTCTGACCTTGGGCAAGTCACTTACCCTCTTCAGGTCTCGGCAATCTCACTGCAGAATGAAGGGATTCCACTAGTTCATCTATAAAGTCCCTTACGTGGCTTTTTCTTGATCTCCCTCATCATCCAGCAGCACTGAGCTCAGGCACTAGTGGGTTATTTTACAAGAGGAATCTGGACAGAATGTGATTTGTTCAGGTTGAAAAGGGAAAAATTAAGGCCCTGGGGGGATTGGGAGGGGACACCCCTCGGAGTTCACTCTCCCTCCCCAGTCTTTCCCTTCCCCATCCAAACGGCACTTGGGGTGGTCGGTCTGGAGCTCTGTGGTGCTGCTGGAGGCCACCGGCAGACCGGACTAGAGGTGTGTGTCTTCCTCCTCATCCAGGTCGTCCTTGGTCAGGTTGTCCAGAGGGACGATCCAGCTGTCCCCCAGCTCCCCGTTGAGGCTGACCACCTTCTTCTCCTGCATCTCAGAAGAGGTCTCCATCACTTCCAGTGTTGGGTTGTCATGGTAACCATTCTCCACTGTCTGCAGCTCCTCTGTTAGCCGTTGCTAGAGTGGGGAAGGTGACCGGTGAGAAGGGGGTTTCAGAGGGCTCTGAGCTTAATACAGCGCATGTACGTACCCCTCCCACTCAGGAGCCCCACTGTAGCTAAAGCAGGCCCTCATTGCTCGCCTGTGGGGCTGGCTGCTCCTGGTGGTCATTCTGGCTCTCAGCCTGCCCGAAACTAGTTGGGAACAAAGACTTGCCCCTCACCCTCACCCTGGTGGCAGAACGTGTGAAGTCAGTGGAGATGGACTTTGTTCTCCAGAGTCCTCTAAGCTCTCTCCTCCCCTTCATCCCTTCCCCCAAAACCTCCTCTCCAGGCACCTACCTCACCTATCATAATGAATGGGAAAAACACTATTAAAAAATGACCTCTCTCGGGCTGGGTGACTGAGCCCTCTCAAGCCTGGGCAGGATGGGTACGGTGTCTCTAGAACCATCCCTGCGGCAGATAGCAGCCATCTGGCCAGAGGCGCTTTCTGTCCCTCTCAAACAAAACCTTGAATGTATGCTAGAATCACCTGGGGAGCTTTTAACAACTACACTGATGGACTCAGAGATTGTTTGAATTGGTGTGGGAGGCAGTCAGGCAAGGGAATTTTTCTAAAGTTCCCCACGGTGTGCAGGCAGGAGTGAGAACCACAGGGTCTGGGTGGCACCATCATGGCGGGAATTCTAGTAAGGTAGGCAGAAGAATTTTTGGTTAGACAGAACACCTAGGCCTGCTTCTATCAATGAATCCTCAGACAAGCTCTGCAAGGAGGTTATCCCAGATGCGGAACCTGATGCCCAAAGAGCTCATCTGACTGACTTCCTCAAGGTCAGGGCCAGGACTAACCAAGTCTCCCTGACTCCAGTCCAGGCGTGGTGACTCACACCTGTAATCCCAGCACTTTGGGAGGCTGAGGCAGGCAGATTGCTTGAGGTCAGGAGTTCGAGACTAGCCTGGCCAACATGGCGAAACCCCATCTCTACTAAAAATACAAAAATTAGGCGGGCGTGGTGGTGGGCACCTGTAATCCCAGCTACTGGGGAGGCTGAGGCACAAGAATCACTTGAGGTTGCAGTGGGTGACACCAGCCTGGGTGACAGAGCAAGACCCTGTCTGAAAAAAAATAATAATAAAATAAAAAATAAATAAGTCTTCCTGACTCCAAAGCCCACGCTCTGTCCTCTGCCACGCTGCCTCTGTAATGCTCTGTGGACTGAGGCGGCTGCCTATCAGGGGTGGCCTCTGCCTGTTAGAAAGGGTCCAGGGCCTGCTCCCTTTCCTCTTCTGCAACTCGGGAATCACGAGGGGAGGGTTCCTCTGGTGACCTGGGCTGCTTCCCCTGTGTGGCTGCGAACAGCTGCTTACCTGGTCCTTCCTCTGGGAGAGGCGCTGGTGGCAGCAGCCATAGAGGGCCGCCACGAGGAGCAGGAATGACGCCATGCAGACGATGGTGATGATGAGGGGCATGCTGAAGCGGTCCTCGGCCTCCTCCGGTGGCCCCTGGTCCCCTAGCTTCATGTCACTGATCCCTGCCTGCATGGGAAGTGGCAGAGAACAGGCTGGGGGCATCCTCTCTCCCTCAGCCCCTCGCTTCACTGTAGAGCCCCTCCGCTTGCAGTCTGCTAGGGTCCGTGCCGCCGCCCTCATCTACATGCAGGCACATGACGGGGTTCCTCTCCACAGAGAGAGGGGAGTAACCAGACCTCCCACAAGGGGCTTCGGAGCCACTCTGTCCCCACACTTGGGGGGCCGCTTACCTCCTTTAGTTCATCCCATTTGTCCTTCAGCCGCTCGTACACATCCTTGGCAGGGAGCTTAGCTGTGGGAGAGGAGGGAGACGATGCCCAATGGCCCAGCCCAGAGCGAGGCAGTGGGGGACGGGGACTGCGCCCCAAGAGAGGGACGCACCTTATCTCAGTCTCCTGAGTGTCTCTCGGGTGACCTGGGAGGGGGTGTGGCTTGACAGTTCTTAGGCAACTGAAGGGGCACCACTGTGACCCACCCTCCAATGTGGCTTCTGCATGCCCCCCATTCCCACCCATGCAGGCCCCAGCCCAGGCCCCCTTGCCCTCCACTCACTGTGAATAGTGATTTCTTTGACGACCACGGTCTGACTTCCTGCAACAGGTGCCAGCCGTATGCCGCACTTATCTTGGGCCGGGTTGAAGGTGTCTTTGACTGCTCGGCATATCAGTGAGATCAGTTTCTCATCCGAAGTGCCCCCTGCCTATGGTGGGGAGAGCGCAGGTGACTCCGCAGGGAGCGTGACACCAGCCTAGGCCTGTGGGGCTGCCCTCCAGCTAAGGTCAGGAGAATGCTGTTGCTGTGCTAGAACCTGCCTCCCTCTCCAGCCCCAGCTGGTGCTCCACACAGGCCTGCCAGGAATCAAGGGTTGCATGCTGTTCTCCTGGGCCAGTTCCTGCCTCCCCTGTCTCGTTCCCATCAGCCCGTTCTCCGCACTGTGTTTATCTGGTCTATGCTTGCACCTTTCATTCCTTTCACCCTAGTGCCCCTTTTTTCCCTCCAAGCTATTTGCGGATTGGGGGTCGTTTTCATCTCCCTCCCTAGAAAGGGCTAGAGAGGGGGCACTGCACAGCAACCCTACCCCACAGCCTGCAGGGAGACTCCAATTCCCCCTAAACTCCCATTCACCAGCCTTTCATGCCCAGTTCAGAGAAATCAGGTGGGGAGGCTGCAGCTCTCAGCAGAAGGGTCTCTACCCCCAAAGCTGAAATACATGTGCCCTTGCCCTAGGCAGAGCCTCTGGCTCTGAAGCCATGGACAGGCTGACAGGGAAGGGGCTCCACTGAGTAGGGGAACAGGTGGGATCTTGAAGCTACCCCTAGGATATCTTGGAGGGGGTCTTATTTAGCTCTAAGAACAAAGATTGTGGCTGACATGGCTTTAGAGCTGAGGATGAGGGGAGAAGTGTGGGCAGCATGTATCCAGTCCTGCCATGCCATCTAGGGGCACCCCTCCCTGGGGCTTCTCTGACCTGATTCTGGAATAAATGACTAAGACAAAGAAAAGGACTCTAGGGATAGCTTAGCACAGAACCCGTACAAACCACCCCTAGGGTTTCCACCAGAATTTCCTTAGGCTTAGTAATTCCCCACCCTGACATCAGGAAGGGATCCAGGGTTTTCCATCTTCCTTTTCCAGCAAAGGAAAAAAAAAAAAAAAAACGTGTCTCACAAACAATCACACAGCCTACCAAGCTACATCCAAAAAGAGGGTCTGAGGAAAGACTGGGCGGGCACCTGACTGTCCCCAGAGCCCATATCATGCAATGCCTGCCTTGTCCAATAAGCCCAGCCCTAGGAGAACACTGCTCCCTTTTAAAACTCTGCTCTAGATGTAGGCTTTTGTAAAGTTCACTTGGAAAATGCCGGCATAATGGACACCCAAAAGAAAACAACTGCAGAAAATTCAGGCAGCATTAAAGTGTTGTAAGCCCAAATTCTCCATCCTATCTATAGACACCGTGTTCGGGTCTGTTCTAGTTCTAGTTCCTAGGGGGTGGCTGCAAAAAACCGGCACTGACCGGGAGAGGGCAGCAGTGAGCCAGCCATCTCCAGCACCCGCCGCGCTCAGCAGTTATCTACTGAGTGTGCACAGTGCACACTCCCCAGACCAAAGCCTTTGGACCCATGGAGACCGGTGGCCTGAAGGCTGCTCACACACTGCTACCTCCCTCACACAGGTGTGCTCACACGCACGCTCACCACCCAGACTGGAGAAATGCTGGCAGTGGCTCCTGCATTCCTGGGCCCTTTTCTCTCCCACCCATCCCATCAGCTCCTCAGGTTAGAGGGAGAATCTCCCAGCACTGTTCGTCCATCAAGGCTCTCAGATAGTCCACGGACCAGGAAATGTGAAGCCACAGACGATTAAAGCAGACAGACTACACCTCTCATTTTCTCTTTCTTTTCTTTTCTTTCTGTAAAAACAGGGTCTTCCTATGTTTCCCAGGCTGGTCTTGAACTTCTGGCCTCAAGCAAACTTCCTGCCTCAGCTTCTCAAAGTGTTGGGATTACAGGTGTAAGCCACCACACCTGGCCTCACCTCTCATTTTCAATTGAGACATCTGAAACCCAAAGAGATCAACTCACCAAAGTCACTCCCAGAGCTAGGGGCAAACAGGAACTAGGATCAGGGTCCCTCAACTCAGCATACTGGAAATAGTCACACAGTGAAAGCCGAGGAAACCGCGGGGTGGGAGGGGGGGGTTCAGTCCTGTGGGTGTGTCCTGACTTAGAGAAGTCTTAGACCTTGGTCTGTTGCTCTGTAAGATGGGAAAGGACCACTTCCTACTAGGAAGAAATGAGGGCCGGAAAGCAAATGCACCTTAGAAAGATGTTTAAAAATGCACCTAGAAAGAACATACATTCCCTCTCCCTCCCTCAGCCCTGCTGTGAGCCTGCACCTGGCGGCTCAGATCAGCAAGCTACTCACACAGAGGGTGTTTCCTGTGAGGTTCAGGACGAGCTGCTTCTCACTCTGTGTCTGTGTCTCAGGATCCTCACACTTTGCCTGGAAGAAGCCACTGAGATTAAGGTTTGGGCTAATAGTCATGGAATCTTTGACATTTCCCTCCAACTAAGGGGTGACCCAGATAGGAAAGAGTTCATGGCAAGCTGGAGGCATGGCTGGACCCATTCCAGAGCCAGGTATGTCCTGGCTGCGTGGCTTGAGGGCAGCTCAAGCCAGGACCAGGCTAACCAGGCAGAGGGAGGAGGGAATGGGTAAGTGCTGCTCAAAGCCCCAGCCAGGGGCCCTGCGTTGGAGGAAAGAACAGAAAACCTTGTCTTAAAGCCTCTTCTACCCGAGTCTGGGTTCTCCTACTTGCCCCACCCCTGCTGGAGTTACCCAGTTACTCTCATGAGCCACAGTGGGAGAAGGTATTTTGGGGTATCGGTGGGTAGTTGATGCTGCTGTGGGGCTGGAGCTCATGGTCTCTGGCAGGGCAGGTGTTCTCAGTGCCGTTGCCGGGCCCGTGGGCTGCACTGTCTCCTGGGAGGAAGGGGCCGTAGAGCTGGCTGGCATCTGACTGGAGGTCTGTTGAGTTCTTTGTGAGATAACCGATGACGCTGTCATTGGGAAAACGAGGGTAATGAGAAAAGATGAGTGCACCCTTGCGAGAAG
Source organism: Gorilla gorilla gorilla (assembly GCF_029281585.2). Taxonomy (NCBI): domain Eukaryota; kingdom Metazoa; phylum Chordata; class Mammalia; order Primates; family Hominidae; genus Gorilla; species Gorilla gorilla. Next base: position 140,592,407 of record NC_073230.2, read on the forward strand.
AGGACAATCTTTTCTTGCTCTAATAGTTTTCCCAGGTTCTTTGGTCTTACCTCCCACAGAGACGGAAGAAGTGGACTCCTATGACAAGCCAGTGGGATAACCCGGCAAAGTCACAGCAGCCGCAGCAAACGTTCACTGAGCACTTACTTTGTGCAAGGGACTGGGTGCCTCGAAGGTACTTTCCTACTGAATCCTCACAATCCTCTGGGGAAGGAATCGGCATCATCCCTATTTCATAAACAAGGAAACTGAGGCTCCGAGGAGCTCAGTGATTTGCCCGAGTTCCTGTGCCAATAAGTGGCAGGGCAGGGATTCGAAGCCAGGATTATCTCAGCCGGAGCCCTCGCTCCTACTGTGTGGCACCCTCCTGTGGAGTGGTGGCCTGCTGACTTCAGACCATATGCCTCTGATATGCAGCAACATCACCAGGAGCGCTCAGAAACTCTGGGTCCGCAGGTCTGAGATGGGCCATGATCCTAAGGCTCTTGATCCATAGGTAGATTTTGAAATTGATTTACTAGGTTAAGACAAGCTCTTATAAATAATAAATAAGTAAGTAAGTAAGTAAACAGGTATCGGCCGGGCATGGTGGCTCATACCTGTAATCCCAGCACTTTGGGAGGCCAAGGTGGGCAGATCACCCGAGGTCAGGAGTTCAAGACCAGCCTGGCTGACATGGTGAAACACTGTCTCCCCTTTAAAAAAAAAAAAAAAAAATTAGCTGGTGTGCTGGTGCACACCTGTAGTCCCAGCTACTCGGGAGGCTGAGGCAGGAGAATTGCTTGAACCCGGAGGTGGAGGTTGCAGTGAGCAGAGATCATGCCACCGCACTCCAGCCTGGGTGACAGAGCGAGACTCCATCTCAAAAATAAATAAATAAATAAATAAATAGGTATGAAATAGAAACGATTCCCCTCTCAGGTTCAAGCAATTCTCCTGCCTCAGCCTCCTGAGTAGCTGGGATTACAGGCGCCCGCCACCACACCCAGCTAATGTTTGTATTTTTAGTAGAGACAGGATTTCGCCATGTTGGCCAGGCTGGTCTCGAACTCCTGACCTCAGGTGATCCACCTGTCTCGGCCTCCCAAAGTGCTGGGATTACAAGGCATGAGCCTTTTCAGAGCCATCACGCCTGGCCCTGAAAAGTTTCTTGGTGCTTGAAGAAAACCAGGCATTACTTACATAGGGTGGTGGTCATCCCCGGGCTTGTGAAGGTGTAGCCAGGGATAGCCACAGTGCTTGAACTGCTTGAAATTTTCATAAGATGGTCATGTCCCGAGCTTGTTGGGGTGGCCACAGGATGCGTCGAAGTGGGTTGTGGGGGGCTACGTGGACTTGTAGGGTGAGGGGTCATCAGATGTTCTGCCTTAGTGGATGTGAGGTCTGTGGTCACACTGTGGCTGCTTTTCCCCCCAGAGTTTGTTGTATCTTCTGCTCCATTCTGGCTGCTTGTGGTGTTAGGTTTAGCTGTGGCTGTGGAGGTTGCAACTGTAGTGGTGTCTGCACTTTTCGTGCTCTTGGGGCTCTCGATGGTGGTAGTAGGGTTGCCCGAGCCGCCTCCTCTAGCCACGGTAGTGTTGACTGGGCCTGAGACTTGCTGAGCCAGGGTTGTAGTCCCCGGTGAGTCACTGGATACACCAAGGGTGGTCGCCTTGACCGAGGCCAAGATTTCGTTGGCCTTGGAAGTGGGGACTGTGCTCTGCTGGGCTGTAGCTGTAGCCATGATGGTGACACTGGATGCTGGAGTCAGTGCTGTTTTGTTAGATGAGTCCGTAGTAGTCTGGGTTGCTGTTTGTAAAGACAACAGAGAATGGAGTTAGGGCTGGGAGGCTTCCTCACCACGCTTCTCCAGTTCTTGCCCAGGATTCAGAGGCCTTGCTCGCAGCCCTGCTGTCTGCCTTGCTAAAGGCCTGGGTCTTTGGTGAATCTAGAATTTTCGGAGGTTCAAGAAACCTCTTTTTTCTGTCTTTTTTTTTTCTTCTTCCTTTTTGTGGAGAATGGGGTCTTGCTATATTGCCCAGGCAGGTCTTGAACTCCCGGGCTCAAGCTATCCTCCCGCCTCTGCCTCCCTCAGAGCTGGGATTACAGGCGTGAGCCACCGCGCCTGGCATGAAACCTTTAAGAGGGCAGCTTGGAGTGCAGCAGGGTCAGAAAAGCAAAATTCTGCTGAAGGCGAGCCCAGGCCAATGAGGCCCACCACACGTGGAGGCTGTCATGCATGCCCTGCCCTCCCCGTCCAGCCCCACACACATCCCCTCTAAGTTTCTCAATATGCTACCCCAGAACCAGCTGCCAGGAACACCTCTGTCTCCTCCTCCCCAGCTCCCAGGCACGTGGCCCACAGAAAATTCCACAGACTAATGCTTCCTGAACTGCCCTGGCCCTGTTCTGAGCTTAAGCAAAAAAGACATGGGCCCTGTTCTCATGGAAGTTATATCTAGGAGAAACTGATGATAAACTGAAATTACACAAATTACTATTTCAGTACTAGGTGAGCTGTGCCAAGAAAGAAAGGCCGAGTGCCCGGACTGCATGCAGCATGGTGGCTTCACCTGCCATTTCTTGAGGAAATAGGATCTGTGTCAGGCAATGGAGACACAATGGTGAACACGACACAGAGAGTCGTACCCTCAAGAAGCTAACACTCTGGTGGGGAGGCAGAGACTAACCACCTGGACAGAGCAGCCGTCAAATCTGCTTACTACACGGAGGAAGTGAGGAAGGAAATGATGCAGAAACGAGTGGGGAGGGACCATGTCGAATGAGGGAAGGAAAGGCATCTCTGCGATGATGGTTAAGCTAAGCCCTGAAGGATAGCAAGGAGAATGCTGTGTGGAGAATGGGAGGAGAAGTGTTCCCAGCAGAAGGCACAGAAACTGCAAAGCCCCCGAGTAGGGAAAGGAGCTGACAGAAGACAAGCAGGAATGGAGTTTGGTAAGGAGGGGTCAGGTTCAGGGCTGAGAAAATGCAGGGTCTTATGACAGTGACAGCAACTGAGCGTCCAAACCAGACATTTTTGAGAATAAAAGGCCCTCTTAAAAATCACATTCAGCCGGGTGTGGTGGCTCATGCCTTTAATCCCAGCACTTTGGGAGGCTGAGGCAGGCAGATCACTTGAGGTCAGGAGTTACAGACCAGTCTGGCCAATATAGAGAAACCCCATCTCTACTAAAAATAAAAAATAAATAAGCTGGGCATGGTGATGGTAGTAAAGTAGCTGGGCGTGGTGATCCCAGCTACTTGGGAGGCTGAGGCAGGAGAACGGCTTGAACCCGGGAGGCAGAGGTTGCAGTGAGCCAAGATGGCACCACTGCACTTCAGCCTGGGCGACTGAGCGAGACTCCGTCTCAAAAAAAAAAAAAAAAAAAAAAAAAAATCACATCCTATGTAGAAGGAGACATAAGATCATCCTCCTCAGAGGCCAACATGCAGATTCCAGATTTTATTCTTGGTGCAAAAAAGAAGCCACTGAAGGCATTAAAGCACAGAAGTTTTATAGGATGACTTACAGAGAAACCTGTTCCTGCTGCTTTGGGGAATGCAGACTGGAAAGAAGAGTGTGTGGAAGAAGGAAGAGAAGTTAGGAGGCAATCACAGTAATCCAGATGGAATGAACAGGGTTGGCCATAGGAAGCTATTGACACTGGAGACAAAAGGTGGATAGAGTCAAGACTGTTTTGGAGATCAACTGCTTGCTGATGTCCTAAGTGAGGGAAGAAGAGAATCTAAGGTGATTCCTAGTTTTCTGTCTGGAGCAGAAGGGAGTGGTGGGAAGGGGGCTGATGGCTGCATCCCGTTCTCTGTGCCAGCCAGCACCCATACCATTTCTCTATATTTGGGAGTTCCGCACCCCGTGAGACTTGATGGCAGCAGAATCTGCCTCCTATGGTGATGCTCCTATGAAAATGCCAGCTCTTTGCCTTGCCAGCCTCCCCTGGGATGAGCATAAGCAGGTGGCAGTGCCACTATGAACGTGCAGTCTCATTCCAGCCGTGAAGGGCTCTGCAGGCAGGAGTGGTGACATCATGCATGGAGGTGAGGCCAAGCACTCATCCTGGGCCGCAGCGCCACCTAGTGCTTGGCATGGGTAAGCAGCGCTGGCCTCCCTGAATCTACAGCCTGGCTTGGGTGAGGTTCAAAGTAGCCCTGCATGTGGCCTCCAGCAATCCCAGCTACTCCATACACCGGACAGTATCCCCATATCTTTTACACACACATCTTGCTACTGAAAAGCAGAAATGTTTATCAGGAGTAGCTGCCAGCAGCAAGACTTCAAGGATTGGTTGTCAGGCCTTACTGGGGACAAAGGGCAGTCAAAATTCTGCAAGTATTAAGGAATACTTGCAAGTGTCCCATGATATCTCAAGGATAAGCAGTCACAGTATCACCTCTAATCTAGAGTGAAGTGCCCAGGAAGTGGCTTTGGTGTGGCCCAGTGGCTGCTGCCAGAGTATGAAAGGCACACTCAACAAATGTGTTTTAAAAAGCAATACAGGCTGGGTGCGGTGGCTCACGCCTGTAATCCCAGCACTTTGGGAGGCCAAGGCAGGTGGATCACCTGAGGTCACCTGAGACCAGCCTGGCCAACATTGTGAAACTTCATCTCTACTAAAAATACAAAAATTAGCCAGGCGTGGTGGCGGGCACCTGTAATCCTAGCTACTCAGGAGGCTGAGGCAGGAGAATAGCTTGAACCTGGGAGGCGGAGGTGTAGTGAGCCAAGATTGTGCCACTGCACTCCAGCCTGGGTGACAGAGTGAGACACAGTCTCCAAAAAAAGGGGGGGGAGGGGAAACAGTGCAATGTGAGGGTTTGACAGGCATTTTTTCTTCTTAGTAGTTCATAAAGTAACAGTGCTTCTTACTATTGATGGCATCATAGTGTCATCTGGCAAGATACTAGATTGCTAAGGGACTATATCAGCATATTTGGGGAATTAAGAAATTTGTGAGATGATTGTTTTTTGTTTTGTTTTGTTTGTGAGACAGGATCTTGCTCTGTTGCCCAAGCTGGAGTACAGTGGCACAATCAGGACTCACTACAGCCTTGACCTCCTAGGCTCAATCAGTCCTCCCACCTCAGCCTCCGAGTAGCTGAGACCACAAGCACGTACCACCACACCCAGCTAATTTTTTTTTATAATTTGTAGAGATGAGCTCTCACTATAATGGCCAGGCTAGTCTCAAACTTCTAGGCTCAAGTGATCCTCCAGCCTCGGCCTCCCAAAGTGCTGGGATTACAGGTGTGAGCCATGGCACCCAGCCCTGGATGGTTGCTTCTTACAGTGGTGAATAGCTTAAAACAGGATTTGTCAACTCTGAAACTATTGGCATTTTGAACTGGATATTTCTTGTTATAGGCAGTTGTCCTATGCATTATACACAGAACGCTTAGCAGCATTCCTGGCCTCTATCTATTAGAGGCAAGTAATACACATGCACGCCCCTTTCCAGTTGTAACCATGAAAAATGTCTCCAGATATTGCCAAATGTCTCCTGAGGGTGACAAAATCACTGCCAGTAAAAACTACTGGTTTCAAGAAAGAGAACAACAAATTCAAATTCCTAAACCTCCTATAAAAGCACAGACTGAAAACCAGAGACTTTCCAAGAACACATTCAAGGAGTCTCTTTGTTTGCAGCTGAAGGGCTGAGAGGGCCCTTTAAAAGACTTTAAAAGCTTAATTCCGTGAGTTGCCGAATTAGGGTGTTAACTTAATTCATAAGCTCACCTGGTCTCTTATGTGAAAATAGGACCTAGAGAATTTTTTTTTTGAGACAGAGTTTCGCTCCTGTTGCCCAGTCTGGAGTGCAATGGTGCGATCTCGGCTCACTGCAACCTCGGCCTCCCAGGTTCAAGCGATTCTCCTGCCTCAGCCTCCCAAGTAGCTGGGATTACATGTGCATGCCACCATGCCCAACTAATTTTTTGTATTTTTAGTAGAAATGGGGTTTCACCATGTTAGCCAGGCTGGTCTCGAACTCCTGACCTCAGATATTCCGCCCACCTTGGCCTCCCAAAGTGCAGGGATTACAGGCGTGAGCCACCGCGCCTGGACAACTTAGAGAATTAAATGGTGACATGAGAGGGTGTAGATGAATCAGACTACCCATAAATCTCCATCTTCAATGGAATTCACTTGCCAGGAAGCTCTACCACTGCTCTCCTGTAAGATTCTCAATAACCTCGCTTCAGCTCATTGGCACCGAAAGCCAAATCTCATCATGATCCCCACCGCTCTTTATTTTCTTCATACCTATAACAACAGTCAGATTCCAATATGTCCCAGGAGGAAAAACACAGACTCTGACCTAGGAGAAGGTTCACACACTAAAAATATCTACAAAAAAACTTGCAAATATTTATGGATATTTAACATAAGGGTGCTGTATCAAAAGGAGGATGATCATAATTTTACATCAGGCTGAATTATCCAGTATGGGTATGCATACCGTAGGTTTTGGATCCAATATGCTGACTCAAGCAGCTACAGGTAGTTCTCATTGCTTTCTTAGTTGGATGACTGAAACCTGGACTCAATGGAAACCTACATTAAATAAAGCTGAGTTGTCAGAAATTCCCTGGAACAATGTATAGGAAGAAATGCAAAGTCTTGGCTGGGCACGGTGGCTCATGCCTGTAATCCCAGCAATTTGGGAGGCTGAGGCAGGCGGATCACAAGGTCAGGAGTTCGAGACCAGCCTGGCCAACATGGTGAAACCCCGTCTCTACTAAAAATACAAAAATTAGCCAGGCGTGTTGGCGCATGCCTGTAATACTGGTTACTCAGGAGGCTGAGGCAGGAGAATTGCTTGAACCCAAGAGATAGCACCACTGCACTCCAGCCCGGGAGACAGAGAGATACTGTGTCTCAGAAGGAAAAAAAAAAAAGTCTTGGAGAAACAGAGTGTTTATCATGTATGTCCTGCTCACTCATGCTCTGGTGTGTCATGAGAACTCAAATGACACTCCCTTTACAAGGCTTTAAGCAACATAATTCATGACTTCTAAGATTCACATCTTTCCATGTCTCTGAAATGAGAATGTATTATAAATAATTGTGGGTCACGCTTTGACTGTGGTGCTTTCTTTTTTTTCTTTCTTTTTTTTTTTTTTTTTTGAGACAGGGTCTTGCTCCATCACCTAGGTTGTAGTGCAGTGGCATGATACACTGCAGCATCAACCTCCTGGGCTCAAGTGATCCTTCTGCCTCAGCTTCCCAAGTAGCTGGGAGCACAGGTGTGCACTATGACACCTGAGAAATTTTGTAGAAACAGGATCTCCCTATGTTGCCCAGGCTGGTCTCGAACTCCTGTGCTCAAGTGATCCTTCTACCTCAGCCTCCCAAATTGCTGGGATTACAGGTGCAAGCCACCATGCCTGGCTTTTTTTCTAAGTGGTTCATAAAATAATAGTGCATCTTATAATTGATAGTGGCTTGGATTTGATTACATTTGGGATATTGTTAAGAGGACTATTCACATGTTCTGAGAACTCTTGTGGCTGACCTTCACTGGTCAGGTATGTTAATAGGAAATGCTGCTGATTTCAGTGGGGATGGACACCAGGTTCCTTAGTGTAGAGAAAATAACAGAATTTCATTTCCAGGAAAAAAGGTGTGTGTGTTTCCACAGTGGGCAGCAAGACCAGCGTGGCGATCACAATGGTCTAACCCAGGCTATTTCGAGCAGCAGCTAACAGCTTGTGTGCTCTTTAGGATCAGAATGGACGGGCAGCTCACTGACTTCCTAGGTGTAGGGCCCGCAAACTGGGAACTGTGTTGACTCACAACGATAGAGAACGCAGCCAGTCAACCAGGTCCCAGAACTCGATGTTTTCACAGACGCAGCGTTCCTTGAATGAATCGTGCATTTCTTTTCTATGGCTGCGTTAACAAATGACTACAAACTAGGTGGCTACAAACAACATAAATATATTCTCTCGTGGTTCTGGAGGCTAGACGTCCAAAATCGGCAGGGCCATGCTCCCTCCGAAGACACCAGGGAAGACTCTTTTCCTGCCTCTTACCAGCAATCCTGGCTACTCCTTGGCTTGTAGCTGTGTCACTGTGATCTCTGGCTCCATCAACACAAGACCTTCCTCCTTGCGTAACTCTCCCTTTTTTTTTTTGAGACAGAGTCTCTGTCACCCAGGCTGGAGTACAATGGCGCAATCTCCACTCACTGCAACCTCTGCTTTGTGGGTTCAAGCGATTCTCCTGCCTCAGCCTCCCAAGTACCTGGGACCACAGGTACGCACCACTACACCAGGCTAATTTTTGTATTTTTAATGGAGATGTGGTTTCACCATGTTGGCCAGGCTGGTCTTGAACTCCTGACCTCAGGCGATCCACCCTGCTCAGCCTCCTGAAGTGCTGGGATTACAGGTGTGAGCCACCGGGGCCGGCCGCATATCTCTCCTCTTATAAGGATACCAGTCATTGGATTTAGAGCCCTCCCTAATCCAGTATGACTTCATCTTAACTTGATTACATCTGCAAAGACCCTATTTCTAAGTAGGGTCACCTGCACAGGTACCAGGTACCAGAGATTAGGACCTGAACATGTCTTTTTGGTGGGGGGAATGCCATTCGCTCTCCTGATCTGCTCTCCCATATCCTCGTGAAAAAACCAGGAGTCTTTCAAACATTCGAAATTAACTCTGTCTGCTTTAAAGAGAAAGTAATGTATTAAAAAGATAATGCATTGGCTAATAAAATACTTGAGGTGGCTAAAGAATCAAGCATAAGTCAGAAACAGTGCTCAAGACCTCTTCTCCTGAACGGGTCTGGTGAGGTCATCACTTCTACCATCATCGAGCATCAGTTCGCACCACTGGCAACATTAGTATTGGATACTGGCTTTTATTGGGGATGAGAGTGTTTAAGGATGCTGTCCGTAGGAGGTCTTTCCATTTACTTTTATGACTGGCACCATGGGGAATCCCCTGGGTTCTAGCCATATTCCTTCCTGCTTCATTATTTAGCCCCATGTAGGGTTCACACTAAGTCTGATTAAATTTAACAGGCCACTTATTCTGCCATAGAGTGAGCTCCTTGGTAAAGCCTATGGTCTGTGGGGTAATTGTGATGGTGAATAAAGCATTCTGGAAGTCCAGAAATGGCGCTGCTGACAGAAACGTGGCAGCCTGGAGGGCACACGCAGGTCCAGAACGGGCCGCCCTCCACCACGGCCACTTGGTCACAGATCCACAGCGCCATCATTAGGCGATGGAGAAGAAAACTGATATGCTGAAGGGGTCATCTTGCCCATCTGATTACCTAGAGCCTTTCTCTAGACGCAGGCAAATATCCTCACACTCCAGACCTATCCCTGTGGGTCCCTCCACATGCCTGCCTAACCTTCCAAGTCACACTGATTCTCCATTGCTGTTCCTTCTGAGTTCCCTAGCATTGTTTTAAAAATGATTAGCTCCTGCTGATGAATCTGTTCAGAGCCTCGCCTCAGTGTACCTTTCCTTCAAAAACAAAAGACCAGGAAATGTATTCTTTAAAGTCCTGGCCACTGGGAGAATTTTCTTTCTACGCCACCCTTCAGGATATAGAGCTTTTCTCCTGTCACTGTCCAGTTTGGGCTGGTACTAGCATATTATCCCAAATCATATAAAACCAGGCTTGGTTTTTTCACTCCTCATTCAGCTGATCTCGGGTAACTAATTCTCTTAGAGACCGTTAGGTATGGGTGGGGGCAGGAACAGGCATTCTAAGGGTGTGAGCCGCGCTCCAATTTCCACTGTCCTCCTTTACGACCAGCCCAGGCCTGGTCCTCTATCTACCACCTTCAATCTAACAATAGAAAGCCACAAAACAAACCTAAAGAAAAAAATGGAGGAACGAAAGAACAACCAAAGAAATAGAAACCAAAATACAATAGCACATATCAAAATCAAAAATTGGTTTTTTTAAACAGGCTAATAAAGTGCCAAAAAGTCTTCGGAGAGGTTGATCAAAAGGGAAAAAAAAAAATCCAAAGGCATAAGTAAACAATGTGAGGTACAAAAATAGTAATAGTTATTTAAAGCATAATACCTTATGGGCAAATATTTATAAATTTGAAGCAGATGAGACAGACAAATTTTTTTTTATTTTTTTGAGACAGAGTCTCACTCCGTCCCACAGGCTGGAATGCAACAGTGTGATCTTGGCTCATTACAACCTCCTGGGGTCAAGCAATCCTCCTACTTCAGCCTCCTGGGTAGCTGGGACTACAGGCATGTACCACCACGCTCAGCTAAAATTTTTGTATTTTTTGTAGAGATAGGGTTTCACCATGTTGCCCAGGCTGGTCTCAAACTCCTGGGCTCAAGGGATCCATCTGCCTCAGTCTCCCAAAGTGCTGGGACTACAGATATGAGACACTGTGCCCTGCCACAAATTTCTTGGGAAAGAAAAAAACTTACCAGAGTGACTCAAGGAAAATGGAAATAATCATTTATCCTATAATCATAAAGAAATTGAGCCTTTCCAACTTGGGTGCGGTAAAATGGCTCCTGCGAAGAGGGTGGTGAGAAGAAAGGCCATTCTACCATCAACGAGGTGGTGACCCGAGAATGCACCATCAACAATCCCAAGAGCTTCCTGGAGTGGGCTTCAAGCAGCATGCCCCTCAGGCACTCACAGAGATCCAGAAATTTGCCATGAAAGAGATGGGAACTCCAGATGTGCGCATTGATACCAGGCTCATCAAAGCTGTCTGGGCCAAAGGAATAAAGAATGTCCCATACCTATCCCTGTGCAGTTGTCCAGGAAACAGAATGAGGATGAAGATTCACCAAACAAGCTCTATACTTTGGTTACCCATGTGCCTGTTACCACTTTCAAAAATCTATAGACAGTCAGTGTGGATGAGAAATAACTGCTGACTGTCGAATACGTCAAATAAAGGTATAAAACCACAAAAAAGGGAAAAAAAAAAGAAATTGAATAGGTACTTTTTTCATAAAGAAACTCCAAAACAGGATTCAAAGATCAAATCATTCTGGCCTTACATGAACTTTCTGTAGCACAGTCTGTTCTGCTCTAATATGTGTCTGTAAAAGGAATTGTTTCATATACAATTGTCCATCAACAAAACATGAAAAGCGCAAACCAAAGAAAAAGACTGATACATTTAGCGTCAAAGTTAAGAATTTGTGTTCATCAAAAGAAACAATAGGACTTCCAGTTTCAGCTAATGAGAGCAGAGACTGGAAAGAACTTTGCTCCTACTCTGACTACAAGAAAAAAGCTGAGAGGCTGGGCACAGTGGCTCACGCCTTTAATCCCAGCACTTTGGGAGGCTGAGGCGGGCCGATCACTTGAGGTCAGGAGTTCGAGATAAGTCTGGCCAATATGGCGAAATCCCATCTCTACTAAAAATACAAAAATTAGCCGGGCGTGGTGGCAGGCGCCTGTAATCCCAGCTACTCAGGAGGCTGAGGCAGGAGATTTGCTTGAACCCAGGAGGCAGAGACTACACTGAGCTGAGATTGTGCCACTGCACTCCAGCCTGGGCGACTCCATCTCAAAAAAAAAAAAAAGCTGAGAAGCCAAAAAGTTAAGACTTTTCTTGAGCCCTGAGGTCATGAAGAAAACAATGACCCTGAAAAGTGGAGACAGATGGACAACTGCAGGGAGCAATCGGACCCGAGCGCACTTGCTTTACCTGGGACATGGACAAAGTTCAGTAAGAAGATTAAGGTCAATTTTTTTTTTTTTTTTTTTTTTTTTGAGACGGAGTCTCACTCTGTCACCCAGGCTGGAGTGCAGTGGTGTGATCTCAGCTCACTGGCTCACTGCAACCTCAGCCTCCAAGGTTCAAGTGATTCTCCGGCCTCAGCCTCCTGAGTAGCTGGGATTATAGGCATGCACCACCACGCCCGGTTGTATTTTTAGTAGAGAAGGGGTTTCACCATGTTGGTCAGGTTGGTCTCGAACTCCTGACCTCGTGATGGACCCACCTCGGCTTCCCAAAGTGCTGGGATTACAGACATGAGCCACCACACCCAGCTGATTAAAGACAATTTTCAAATGAGTTTCTAAAAGCTGTGTATGGGTTAGTATGAAAATGTGAAGCCCTATGAGCTGTAGGCATTGTAAGGTCCACAACACAGGGCAGTTTACTCCTGGGAACCCCGCCAGGGGTTCATAGGAAGCCTTGAAAAAGCAAACCCTTGCGGGTGGGGCTGGCTGGGGAAAGAAAACAGCCTGTGCTGAAACTCCATACCCACCACATTCCCATAGGGCAGGAAAGAAGCCTTTCAGGTGGAGGTCAGTAAAATCTACAGCCTGAGGGCACCGGCAGAAACCTCCCGCAGCCAGGGAAGAGAATAGGAAAGATAAAACAGCTCCTTATTCCTGAAGCAAAGCAGGGCTGTGGGCTAAACCCAGCCCGAACATCTAGGAAGAGGTAGGAATGCCAGTGAAGGCCGCACCCTCAATCTCAGCTTCCCAGGGCCTGAGTGAGACTTAAACAGAACATCAGGAAATGGTCCCCTCCCCTGTTCCACAAGGCCAGCAAGTGTGAAGTAAAAAATAACAGTGGAGCAGCAGGGCGCAGTGGCTCACGCCTGTAATCCCAGCACTTTGGGAGGTCAAGGTGGGTAGATCACCTGAGGTCAGGTGTTCGAGACCAGCCTGGCCAACACAATGAAACCCTGTCTCTACTAAAAATACAAAAAATTAGCCAGGCGTGGTGGCACATGCTGAGTAGTCCCAGCTACCGAGACAGGAGAACCGCTTGAACCCGGGAGGTGGAGGTTGCAGTGAGCTGAGATTGTGCCACAGCACTCCAGCCTGGGAAACATGGCGAGGATGCATCTCAAATAAAAACAGTGGAATACAGCTGGGGGGAGCCGCAAAAGGCAGACTCTTTGAGGAGCAGCAAACAAGGATGGGCTACAGCCAAGCAGGGACCCACAGAGATATTACTGGAGGACTTTGCAGCCCCGGGTGCACCGAAGGTATTCATAGCAACAACAAATTGTGAAGCTCAGCCTAACTCGTGCCTTGATTAACATAAACCTTCACACTAAAGACACAGCAAAAGAAAAGCCACACAGTAGGCAGCCACTAATCTACTTCTGTCTATGGACTCACCTATTCTAGAGAGTTCATGTAAATGGGATCATACACTACGTGGTCTTCTGTGACTGGCTTCTTTCACTTTGATGTGTTTTCAAGCTTTTCTCTTTCACTTTTGTTTTCCTGGTTCATCCATGCTAGCGTGTCCGTTCCTTACTCCTTTGTATTGCTAAATGATATTTCACAGTATGGAGCTTCCATTTTTGCTCATCCATTAATCGGCTGATGAACATTTGGGTTGTTTTAACCCTTGGGCTATTATGCATAATGCTGCTATGAACATTTGTGCACAGGTTTTTATGTGGACATGTTTTCAATTTCCCTTGGGTACATACCTAGGATTGGAATTGCTAGGTCATATGGTAACTCTTTATTTAGTATCTGGAGGGACTGCCAAGCTATTTTCCAAAGTGGCTACCCCATTTTACATGTCAATCAGCAATTTTTTTGTGAATCCAATTTTTCCAGATCCTTGCCAACAGTTATCATCTTTTCCATTATTGCCATTTTAGTAGGCACTAAGTAGTATCTCACTGTGGTTTTAGTTTTTATTTCCCTAATTACTAATCAAATCCAGCACTACATAGAAAGGACATAATGACCAAGTGAGGCTCATCATGGACAGTTCAGTATTTGAAAAATCAATCAATGCAATTCAACACATTAAGAAGCAAAATAAGAAAAACCATATGAGCCGGGCACGGTGGCTCACGCCTGTAATCCCAGCACTTTGGGAGGGTGAGGCGGGCAGATCACGAGGTCAGGAGATCGAGACCATCCTGGCTAACACGGTGAAACCCCGTCTCTACTAAAAATACAAAAAATTAGCCGGGCTTGGTGGTGGGCACCTGTAATCTCAGCTACTTGGGAGGCTGAGGCAGGAGAATGGCATGAACCCAGGCGGAGCTTGCAGTGAGCTGAGATGGCGCCACTGCACTCCAGCCTGGGCAACAGAGCGAGACTCCGTCTCAAAAAAAAAAAAAAAAAATGAAAAGAAAAAGAAAAACTGTATGATCAGCAGACTCCTCAACTCCATACAAGATTATTTTTATATTTGCAGAAAAATCATCTAACAAATTTTTTTTTTTGAGATGGAGACAGTCTCACTCTGTTGCCCAGGCTGGAGTACAGTGGTGCAATCTCGGCTCACTGCAACCTCCGCCTCCCGGGTTCAAGCAATTCTCCTGCCTCAGCTTCCTGAGTGGCTGGGATTACAGGTGCACGCCACCACGCCCAGTTAATTTTTTGTATTTTAGTAGAGATGGGGTTTCACTGTGTTGTCCAGGCTGGTCTCGAACTCCTGACCTCAGGCAATCCACCTGCCTCGACCTTCCAAAGTGTTGGGATTACAGGCGTGAGTCACTGCACCTGGCCCATCTAACAAAATTTAATATCCATTCATGATTTAAAACAAAACAAAACAAAACCTTTCAGCAAACCAGGAATAGTAGAGAACTTCCCTCACCTAATTACTGATGTCTCCAAATAAACCTACAGCTAACATCATACTTAATGGGAAGAGATTGAATGCTTTGCTGTGAAGTTTGAGAACAAAGCAAGGATGTCCTCTCTTTCCACTCCTATTGAACATTGTACTGTGAGTCCTACTGAGTTCAATAGGAAACACACACACACACACACACACACACACACAGAGAGAGAGAAAGAGAGAGAGAAAACAACAAGGAAAACTCAACAATAAAAACCCAATTTTTTAAAACAGGCAAAAGATCTCCAAGGAAAAATTACCAAAGATATACAGATGGCAAATAAGCATATGAAAAGATGCTCCTCATTAGTCATTAGACAAATTCAAATTCAAGCTCCCATGCAGCACCATTACATACCTATTGGAATAGCTAAAATCAAACAAACTGACGATCCCAAATGCTAAACAGGATCTCTCATACATTGCTGGTCAGAATGCACAATGGTACAGATAATTTGGAAAACAGGTTAGCAGTTTATTTTAAAGTGAAGCAAACAATTATTATAAGACCCAGCAATTCCATTCTTATTTACCTATATGAAATGAAAACCTATAGTCACATAAAAACCTACATGCAAATGTTTATAGCAGTTTTATTTACCATCACCCAAAACTGAGAACCACCAAGATATTCTTCAACAAGTGAATGAATATTACATAGCCATACAATAACTACTCAGCAATAAAAAGGAATAAACTAGTGATTCATGTGACAATATAGATAAGACTTAAATACATTTTGCTAAGTGAAGGAAGCCAAAAGTCTGCACAGTATTTGATTCCATTTTGATGTTATGGAAAGGGCAAAATGATAGGGATAGAAAACAGATAGGCAGACACCAGAGGTTGAGGGAACTGGGAGGAGCAGACTCCTCAACTCCATACAAGATTATTTTTAGGACAGTGAGTGATGCACAAGGATCCACAAGACTCTGCATCTGTTGAAACCCAAAGATTTGTGTACTCCAAGAATTAACTTTACTTAATGTCAATTTAGAAAAATCATCATCTCAGGTGTCCAGGAAATCCTAGGATGTAATGGAGACTATGAAAATCAATTTAACTATATTATAAAGGTATAACATGGCCAGGCACACTGGTTCACACCTGTAATCCCAGCACTTTGGGAGGCCGAGGCGGAGAGATCACCTGAGGTCAGGGGTTCGAGACCAGCCTGGCCAACATGGCAAAACCCTGTCTCTACCAAAAAAAAAAAAAAAAAAAAACCAAAAATTAGCCAGGCATGGTGGTGCGTGCCTGTAATCCCAGCTACTCGGGAGGCAGGACCGCTTGAACTGGGAGGCAGAGGTTGTAGTGAGCTGAGATCGTGCCATTGCATTCTAGCCTGGGAGACAAGAGCGAAACTTCATCTCAAAAAAAAAAAAAAAAAAAAAAGTATAACATAACCTTGCTGAAGAGGGTGGAGAACAAGAGTTGACTCTGGGAAAGTTTTTTTTTTTTTTTAAACTAGATACTGTAACGAACTGCATATAAACAGTGTATTTTAAGTAGTAAGAATGTTTCTCACAAGGGCATGTCAATTTCAAACCTACTTGACATGTATACTAGGATTGAAAAAATAATTAAATAAATTATAGATAACATAAACCAGGTTTCTAGCTGTTGGAGAAAGAAGTTACAAATAAGTAAACAGGTGGGGAGGAGGCTAGCCCTGTGATGCTTGATGAGAGGCAGTGATGTCAGTCAGTCGGAACTCATGTTTCAATAGACAAATAGATGACAGATGAGGAAATGAATACATACTAAACAAATGTATATTTCCCAGCTCTGTCCACTCAGAGCATCTAGAAGCAGTGACAAACCAGTAGCATAGGGTACACCCAGGTCCATGTTTGGTTTCTGATACCATTCTACAATGAAATGAACCAAGGCTCCTTGGAGAAAGGGCTTGATTCTAATGCTGATACAAGGAAAATGCAAGATAAGCCTGGAACATCTTGTAATGTCAGAAAATAAAGAAGTGCTAAAAAAAAAATAAAAATGAAATGAAGAGGAAGGCAAGTTCAGCCTGAAAGACCTGAAAGAGGGTCAACAGGAAAGAGTTCATAATGGCCAAACCTGGAACAATTTGAGCAACAAAACAAGAAATACTGGATCGGAACCCCAAGAATAAAATAAATATCCACGAGTCTAATCTGATAAATAAATGATTAAATAAATAAAGCATCCTTACAGTGCTTTTCCAAAAAAATTGTAGGATGCCCCCAAAACTTCTATACTTAAGAAAACAACCCAATAGAAAAAGAATTAAACATGCATTTTACAGAAAAAAAAAGCACAGCCTAAGAACATCTGAAAATGTTAGTAATTAGGGAAATGCAAAATAAGAATTTTCGTTTCATACCCATCAGATTGACAAACATTTTAAAGTAGTAAGAAGTGGTAGCAAGAATATGAAGTAGTGTAAATTGGTTGAAACACTTTGGAAAAGAGTGTGGCATTATCAAAGAAAGTTAGACGTGTGCACATATTGTTCAATCCACAACTTCCTTTTTTTTTTTTTGAGACGGAGTCTGTTGCCCAGGCTGGAGTGCAGTGGCACGATCTCAGCTCACTATAGCCTCCACCTCCTGGGTCCAAGCAATTCTCCTGCCTCAGCCTGTATCCGAGTAGCTGGGATTACAGGTGCCCGTCACCACGGCCAGCTAATTTTTGTATTTTTAGTAGAGATGGGGTTTCACCATGTTGGCCAGGATGGTCTCAAACTCCTGACCTCAAGTGATCCACCCACCTTGGCCTCCCAAAGTGCTGGCATTACAGGCGTGAGCCACCACACCCGACCCACAACTTCCAACTGTATCACTAGGCACTTATCCTAGGGAGACAAGTATGCATCACAGTGCATTTACAAAAATGCCCTTAAGAGTAGTTTCACATTGGCCCCATACAGGTAGCAAGAAAATGCAATGTTGATAGTAGTAGAGTA
Source organism: Gorilla gorilla gorilla (assembly GCF_029281585.2). NCBI lineage: Eukaryota > Metazoa > Chordata > Mammalia > Primates > Hominidae > Gorilla > Gorilla gorilla. Next base: position 140,609,924 of record NC_073230.2, read on the forward strand.
GAGTATACAGTTGACAGTATGGCTGACAGTAGTATGGATAAATAAAGTGATAGCATATTCTTCTAGAATGCTCTACAGGACTGAAAATGGGTGGACTACATCTATTAGCATTAATCTAAAGAATAATATTGGGCAATAAAAGAAGAACAAGAACACTCATACGGTTCTACTTACAGGGCACAAAAATCGGCAATACTAAATGTTTTTAGGGAAACAGAAGATGTTACTAAAATTTTACAGAGAATTTAACAGTAAGTTTAGGATACTAGTTATCTCTAGGGGGAAACAGGGAGATGCAACAGAAGCTTCTGCTTTAGTTCAGGTTTTAAGGAAGGAGTGGTTGGCTGTGCTGAATGATGAGACTGGCAAAGGGAAGTCCCTGGCAACCACCATGTGCAGTTTCAGTGGGCACAGTGCAGGTGGAAGCCTGACTCGGGCAGACTGAAGAGTGAATGAATGGTAGGAAAATGAGTTTGCATGTGTGGACAACTCTTTATCAAATGCTAGGGGACCAGAGACATATGGCAGCAGCTGGAGGGAGCTGGGACAGTCAAGAAACTTGTTTCCTTTTCGAAGGTAGGAGATGCTAGAGCTGGTATGAATGCTTTCTTTGTGTATGTGTTCTCTTCCTACTGTTTCATAGGGTCCTTAAGATGCAGAGGAGATAGACCTGTGCCAACTCAGCACCAGTAGAGGATTTGGCCTTCACTGGATAGTCAGACACTTTTTTTTTTTTTTTTTTTTTTGAGAGGGAGTCTTGCTTGGTCACCCTGGCTGGAGTGCAGTGGTGCAATCTCAGCTCACCGCAACCTCCCTCTCCTGGGTTCAAGCAATTCTCCTGCCTCAGCCTCCCAAGTAGCTGGGATTACAGGCGCCCATCACCCGGCTAATTTTTGTATTTTTTTAGTAGAGATGGGGTTTCACCATGTTGGCTGGTCTCAAACTCCTGACCTCAAGTGATCTATCTGCCTCAGCCTCCCAAAGTGCTGGGATTTCAGGCGTGAGCCACCGCGCCCAGCCAACACTTCCATCTTTGAAACAGGAGGGAAGAAAATGGATACAGTCATAACTACAGCTGTATTTTGGTGGTAGAAAAAGTTTACATTTGACAGCTTTAATTTTCTCAATAAAGTCTAGATGAAATCAGCTATAGTGATATAGATAGAAAAAAGGAGGAGGGAGTATTTTAGGGAAAAGTGTAAAATACTCATGTTGGAAATAGGAACGTGAACCTCTTAGAAAAGAGGTTCTCAATCTTCAGCAAGCGTCAGAATCACACAGAGGTTGTGAAAACACCAGCAGCTGGATCCAGCCCCTGAGTTCCTGATTCAGCAGGCCTGGGATGTGAAATATGCATTTCTAACAAGTTCCCAAAAGATTCTGATGCTTCTGGCCAGAGGACCACACTTTGAGAACCACTATGCTAGAGAAGTAAAATGTGATTGTCAAGTAGTATTTGGTGCCAAATTGAGGCACGGCATCATGAATTTAAAGTTAATGCAATCGGCCAGATTTTACTGTAGCGATGTTCAGCTGCTTGATGTAGAGAAATGGAGGCAAAGGTTTATCTGAGAATGGGGGTTTTGCTAGGTATGACAGCAAGAGAGGGTGCAAGGAATTTGGGGATATCTTTGTAACGCAAGGATTCTAATGGTGGACTGTTGACCTAGAGGATGGAGAAAGACAGAAATAAGGCCAGGTAGGGGCTGACAGGCAATGAGGAAGGTTACTGGACTTTGTTAGGTCTTGAGTTCAAGCATCGTGATGTAGGTTTACTTGAGCAGATAAGTTGGAAGGTAGAGAGGCAGTGATACAAGGAGGAAATGCTGAGATTTCAGAGGTGATACAGTTTGAGGGGCTGATAAAGTTCAGGAGGGGAAAGGGAATGACCCAATGAAGTAGAGATGAGAAAAGGTTGAGAAACAGAGGCCAGGGTATTTCATTGTTTACCCAAGTGAGTACTGGAGTCACCAAGAATGATGACACCTATTAAGATGGAGAGGATGGAGTGAAAGTCTTTGGTGAGTGATGGACAGGGCTGAAGAGGTCAGTACATCACAGCAGGGTAGAAATGACATGACATTCCTGCTGATGTTGAAGCCTGTGTTGAATGAGTTAGCGCGGTGCCAGCTCCCTCGGGGGCCAGGGGGACAGTGGGAGGAGAAGGCAGACTTCAATCTGCTCCCCTGGGGTGGGAAGGCTGCTTCAATCTTCAAGGAGGGCCTGCTTCCTCTGTTACTGGCTATTTCCAGACCCGGGATTGACTCTTGACTATTAATAGTGGGAAAGGAAACCGGAAAGAATGCTCCAGGAAGAGGGGTGTGGAAGGAGGCCAGGGAGGAGGTGGGATGAGAGGCTCTGGCCTCGACACCAGTATCGACCTCTCCTTCCTTCTTTATCCCCTGCTTACCAGCCCCAACTCATCTCCACAGAAATAAAACAAAAAACTTCCAAGGGGAGAGAATAAAACAAAAAACTTCCAAGGGGAGAGACAGGCAAGATGAGCGGATGTGTTCCTCGATTGGTGTGCCAAAGGGAAGAGCGCAGGCTGGGAAATGGGAGGTCTGAACCTTCTCA